>NW_012026969.1:1015172-1105858 GCF_000956235.1 Wasmannia auropunctata
CACCACCACCACCACCACCACCACCATTACATCATTTTTGAAACGATTGAATATTAATATGAATTTTATTAATATAAATTGCTGTATTTCTTACAGACATTGTCTACTGCATGGACGACAGGTAGCTTAGAGGACAGTTACTTTCAAAAATGGCTAACTAATACAAATCATGAATTGGAAAGATTAGAGCAAGATGCGGCACCAGCTGGCTGGCTATGTCAATGGGATAGGTACAGTATTCCATATAAAATTTGCATTTTTCAATATAAATATAGATACCTCACAAGGGGGGGACATCTATGTTCAGTGGCTTTAAATGTATCATTAATTTATACAATGAATATATTTATATATATTTTTATATATCTATATTTACATACAAACTCTCACATACATATACGATTGTCATGTACTGCTGTTGCTATGATTTCATCCATCATTGAAAAAATTTATTTTTAGCAAGAGTTTATATAGGTGCAAATTAGCTAATTAATAGATCTAGATCTATTAATGTTAAAGAAACATCTCGTTTAATATTTATGACATTTTTTTGTAGAGCATATACGAGTATACTAAATAAATTTCTAACTTTTTAAGATCTAATATACATTTAAATATATTTTTAAAAATTGATAGCTTTCACACAATTTATACTTTTTTACAAATCAAGTAAAACTAAAAATAAGTCATAAATATTAATAATAATTTAGTAATATTCACGATAACCAATGTTGCTTTATATACAATGGTTATGTATACGATGGTCTTAGTAGATACATTTTTAAAATTTAAAACAATAATGCAGCTGATACATTTATTTTCTCGTACGCAACAGTTTTTTTTAGCTTAAGTGAAGGTGCAAAGCTCGCAAAGATCACGGTTCCGAAGTGTAACGTATTCTTTTTAGTGCTAAATTGAGCCTTTGATCTTGTGATATTGTCAATGTGATAATTAATACGTGTTGAGTGATATATACAATATTTTTGTATGTAAATGCTACAAGCGATAATCGAGTAACAAGCGTTACTTGGATTATGGATTCGTTTGTGCTATGAATAATTATGAGAGAAGTGTGCGAGGTCAAAATAATATTTATTAAAATGAAGATAAGAAGACATCACGCAAAAAAGTGAAAAAAAACTTATATTTTTAATCGCAACAGAATTAATAATTCGCGCTTAGTATAATAATGTACAAATGATACATATAGCAAAAAATATGTATCTCTTTAATGAATGATCATGAAAGCATTTAATAGACAGAATATTTTATATTATTGTTGACAATGATATAATTATTTAAAATAAGAAAACGCTTCTTATTTTTTCATTGTGACTTTAGAAGAGATTATTAACTAAAGAAAATTTTATTTTATATATATAAAGATTAATTTTGTGTTATTTATTAAAGCAAACGCAAATATTGTACAGTTTTACGAAGATATATTTATCTTGTTAGATACATTTATTTTTTTTGAAATGCGCAATAAAAAGAAACTACATTATCTTTACGCACACGCTTCAAAGTGTACAAGAGATTTATCTGGTATTATAATTTTATCCGTTAATCGATAACGAACGACGATTAATAATGTAAGTATTATCCTATCTATTATATTTGTCAATATCTGGTAATCCTTGGAACATGCTAATCGCAAATAAACCAGATATTATTAGGATTTAATTTTCATCATTATTTTCCCTGCACTTCAGTCACAATACCTCACTTCTCCTTCACTTTGCTGTAATCTCATATTAATGTTCCCTATGAGAGAACACACTCTGTTAATTACATAATTACATCTCCCATCTCTCCTGTAATGAAAGGCCTACGTCGAGTAAAAACGAGACACGACATTGCAGGTAGGAGTGTTTACTAGATTATGTTCTATTAATTTTTGCTTTCGTTTAAGAAAAACCGGTGACGCGAGTACACCGCGACGAATGTTTCGCCACGGAAACATTATTTAAGCGT
Source organism: Wasmannia auropunctata (assembly GCF_000956235.1). Lineage (NCBI taxonomy): Eukaryota > Metazoa > Arthropoda > Insecta > Hymenoptera > Formicidae > Wasmannia > Wasmannia auropunctata. The sequence goes on from NW_012026969.1 coordinate 1,017,147, forward strand.
GTATTGAATGTAATATAGAGAATTACAATAGAAAAACCGGCATTGCCATCACTGACATCTCATTTTGGTCGGGGGATTTTTCTAGGTCGCATAAGCGGTATTACTATCACAATACATCCACTGGGACATTACAGTGGACTTATCCCGACACCGGTATTGCCGGTGGCACTGAGGAGATGGAATTGTGTACTACTCCGCCACCAGAATCGGAAGAATTATCAGTCACAGGTACGTCATTTACGTACATTTAGGTATTCTTTGCAGCAATGTGTTATTTGTCAATGGAAAACAAATTACCTAATCTATTTCATCATTATCGTTATATTTAGAATCACCTGGGACAAAAAAAATGAAGGAGAAGCAAGCTGAGGAGATGGATGATAATAAGGCGGATGACGAAAATGTAGCGGATAGACGTTCTGCGACCTTGGAAGCACCACCTCCGCCACAGATATCAAATCCAAGTCCACCACCGCCCCCGAGAATATTCGCGGAAGATCTGAAGAAGGACAAGAAGAAAAGGGAAAAGCCCGATGATAAATTCTTAGACGCAAAGAGGAGGCGTTTAGGGAAAGGTAATGATTATTATTAGTACTGCAATACGACGGGGTTTATTACATTATTGTTTGTATCATAGCATTGCACTTGCATGTTATAGCAAATTAATTAGGTCTTTATTAAACAATTATACGAGAATTATTATATATAATTATGAAACCTAAAAATATAATTGAAAGTAAATATAATTATAGATAAAATATAAACAGAAAGATTGTATTCTGTTCACAGAGAGAATAATGGCTCTGGACACGCAGATGGTGAATCCTGCTTTAGAATCTTTGTCCTACGCACATCCACAGGTGGCTGCGTCATCTCAATCTTCGATACCTCCAAATCATGTAAATATGGAGCCTCTACCGCCTGGTGTGGACTTGCCAGATACGTCTTACGAAGCTGCCACCCTGAAAGGAATAATATATAACGCGGCGTCGCAGCCAAGTAATGCTATTTACGCGCCTTCGATTGCTGATCCAACAATACCTATCCTAAGCCATCAGGCGGGTCTACTCCAGGAGCCGTTTGTTCATTATCCAACTTTCCATCAACATTTGCATAACGTAAGTACACACATCTCTATGTTTGAATATTAATGAATAGGCGTCACGTATTTGTAGCATATAGTAGAAATACAGATAGCTAGAGATACGATAGTATATTTCGCACAATAAATATATGAAGAAAATACATTGACAAAAATGTATATTAAATATATTTTCTTATATATATAATGAAAAATATAGCAAACATATAATAAATATAGAAATAAAAATAATTGTAAAATATATATAATTTTATAAAAGTTTGTATACATATGAAAACTTTGTGCAAGTAATTTATGTATCTGTATTTGTTAGCAGACAATCGCAGTTGCGAATAAGCATCCTGGACAGAGTGCAATTCAGTTCATGGTGGGATATGCGCCAATTTATACGAACAACAAAATCATCGCCAAGCCGCCGGTCAAGGCCTCGAAGGAATCTTTGGGATCTGCCCTCGATTCCTTTTACAATGATATTGCGCGTATCGAGCAGACGGAAACGGAACGGACAGGACAGCATCAGGATGTCGCTGCCACGGTGACGGAGCAAGTATCTATTCCGACCGAAGAAGCGAAGCCGGAAATGGAACCGGAAACTGTGTCCAGCGATACGATGATGAAGGAGCGGAAGAAAAAGAAGGTAGTATTTCTGCTTATCATCGTATTTATTTCTTTCGGTATCATTTTTCTGGAATAAAAATAGTATAAGTATTGATATAAGTATAAGTATTGAATAAAGTATTGATATAAAAAGCGAATTTTACCCAATTCTTCACTTTATGAGATTAACTATATTTAGTAATTTTGCAAATGAATGTTACATACAATTGTTTGCAACGAAGTACATCTTTGCGCTTCTTATTTTCTTTTTAAAATAGTAAAATATTTCAGAAATTTTTTCAAGTAGTACATATTTCAGTGATATTGGACAAGTTAAATAAACTAAACATATGTACATCGATTAGTCAAATATTCCATACTTGCTGGTATTTTAGGCGAGGATCAGCAATAGCAAAAAACACAAGGAGATGTCAAGCATGGTGGCGAAGTGGCAAAGGGTACAAAAGAATCTAGAAGACACTGTATAAATAATAGCGAATACGATTTAAATAAAATTAATTAACTGCAGTACGAGAAATGATGTTAAATAGACTGTGTTATATATTAGTATCTTCGGATTTCATTGTACATATGCGTTGTTAAATATCTCTTCTATTGTGAACTACTTTAAGTTTTTATCCACAATCTGATATAAGTACATATTTGTGTGTTGCACGAGTCCTGCAATATTATTCGTATTATTGAACGTAGTACTTATCTCTCGTGCGACTATCATGTGTTTTGCAATTTATTGTGAATTTTGTGATAACTTTTATGCTGCAGTAGAAGCGAGTGATGTATTAATATTATTATTATTATTACAGTTTTGCACATTTATATAGAATCAAAAATTTGAGTGCATCTTTATAACTTGATGCGTTTTTTTCGCGCCGAGAGATACTACTTCATTGAATCAATGCAAATTATTTTTGCACATGTACTAAACGCGATACTCGGTTCTTTATAGAGGCTGTAAAGAATACAAACTATTGAAAACAAGTGAAAACAGCAAAAATAAAGAACATAACATTTGATATTACTGGTCGTTTCATGTTTGATTATGATTGAAAGCTGGAAAATTTTGGACGTTTAATTTATATTTTATAACTAATATAATTTACAATTGTTTGTATAGCATACATAATATAGTATCAATTTTTGTAATATTTCTTTGTCATCAAATGTTATCTAATTCAATTTGAATTTTTATATTTGCAGACTATAAGTTATTACCTCTGCGGGTAACAACTAGTATTACCATCGGTTTGCAGTTTAGTTACCATCGGAGAATTAAAGGGTCTTTTAGTTACGCGTAACGCCGTCGATGTCGTTGGCGTCGCGAGCTGCGAAGGCAGCTCAGTATCGACGGCATCGACGACGCGTCGACGCGCATCACGCGCATCGCATCCGACTGACAGACGACCTGTGTGTAAATCGGAGTACCTGACCGCGGTGCACCACCGCTTCGCGTGTCATAGACTCACATCGGCGTCTGGGCAAGTTCGACAAGTGCATCCGTGCGACACTTTGAGGTTTTGAGGTGCGACGTCCGGTTTTCGGTGTCGCGACTCGTTCATCGTTTTTTAATCGAGTCCCGGTATCTCGCGCTTGTGCAAGCCCGTCGCGTCAACCAACCTCACGTCAGCAATCGCCGCGAGCGCGCGGATACACAGTTGTGTCGCGATGCGGTAACCATCAACCTAATCATCCGTTTCGTCGCACGGACGACTATGGACACCGGTGATTCCGCCTGAGCTTTGAGCTTGAGAGTAAGATCGGTCTAGCATATCTGGCTTTGCTTCGCCTAAAAAACGATCATTATGCTCGCGCCGATGCTCCGCGTGTGCCTGTTGCTGTTCCGCTACACTACGTGCGATCCCGAGGCAAAAGGTAATGATGGTACTTGAGCGCGGTCTCTCTCTCTCTCTTTCTCTCTCTTTCCCTCTCTGTCCTCCTCGCTCCTCATATATACGCTTCTCTTCCGCTTTTCCTCGCTGCGCAGCATCGACTCCGCCGGCTCTCTGTGTGTTTCATTTTCGAGAGGTAGGAGAGATAGGAGAGAGGTGCAGCGCGAAGATAGATCCGCGCCGGTCAACAGGACTCCGCTAGAAGACGAAGGGCGTAGTACCTTAAATGACGGAAGCCGCGTTATACACCTGCCGCCCTTTACCCCCCGGCAGGGGTACTCGATATTTTTGGAACTGCCAACATCTTACGTCTCGCGAAATTGATCGAGAACGGGCAAATTGCTTTGACTCACGTCCTTTCGTGATGTTTTGTTGATTACAGTATGAACGAGTAATTTGCCGCTTGAGTTACCCATTAATTCAGCCTTAACTGGACACTGGACATAAATAGCACTTTGCATTTTTAGAATTTTTTTTTATTTCTAGTTTTTCATGTTACAATAAATTCAGGAAGCAATTATTTTTTGATTGGTTGTATTTTTAGAATATAATTTTGAATGTAGGAAAGGAAAGGAAAATTAAAATTAATAGGTATAAATCAAAGTACTGCAAAACAATTAATTTATCAGATATTTTCAAACTTTTTTTTTTTAGTTACTCGCGTTTAATTTTTAAAAATGTATCTGTTTGCTGGCTATCTTTTAAATTGCTTTGAGAGATGGTAAAATCAGATTTCTACTCGGATGCATTAATTACTACATCTTCTTTAGCAACTAGGAAATGTCAGACTACTGGGAATGGCCAGATTTTAAATTTTAAATAATCAGAATGAATAAATAAATATTAGAGTAGATAACATTTTTTTATGAAGTTTATTTTAGATATCTAGTCTTTTACCGAAAGTCGAATCTTACAAATTATGGATTTATTTTATTATTTCGTTTCTTGTACAAAACTTTAATTTTTGAGATAGAAATGGATGAAAATGGATAATAATTTTACTGCTTTAAATATTATCAATTCTATATTGCCTCAAGACGATTTCGTTCTCTGTGCCACGGAGACGATTTTGCGCCTTGGACTCCTCTGTGCTGTTATAAATATAAATTTAGATAAGTCTCTCCACTTCTCTCTAGTCATGACTAGAAACAGGACGTAAAGTGCAAAGTGGAAAGCCGCGTTCGAGAACATTTTAAAGTGAATCCCAGCCTATTAATCGTTTGAGGATAGTCGTGCATTCATTCTGCCGGTTCCGACGATGCCTTGATATAAGATAATAATAGTCGTCTGTATTTACGCCGCAGATGTAGCATCAGAAAACGGCGAGTCTAGGCATGTCTAGGATGATATTCGTCGACAAATTAGACTGAAAATTTAGTGCTGAACACGTGAATTTTCGAGTTTGTTGATCGTTATAGAAGATGCAATGTTTAACCGTGAATTCTAATTCCATTTTTCTACACGCACGATATTTATGTCATTCACAAAACAACGAATTTAACATAAAAAATTCAACAAAAAAAATTAAGACCGCTCTCGTGTCTTTGAAATGAATATACGCGAGTACAGACAGAAATTGCGTGTTTACGTGCGTTTGCAGGCATGTGTGTTTGTTCGTTCGTTCGTTTATTCGTCCATTCGTTTATTCGTTCGTTCGCTCGTTCGTTTGGTCGTTCGTTCTGCTCAAATCACGCCGAGTGTCAATTAGCGAAGCCGACGCGAGCGTTCTCGCCCGCACGCTGGAACGAACCGGCACGTTAATTTTAGCGTAATGGATCGATCTAAGAGGAGGATGCGTTTTTAAATAGCCTCCCCCGAGAGATCTATCGCGCACTCGTTATTTCGGAACCATCATATCGAACCACGAATGAAAATATTACATACATCTTAGGCTCGAGATCCATAATATCCGGCTAAATAAAATGTATCCCGTATACGTTTGCATCGGAAAAGCGGTGTGAAATTTGAAGCGCGATAGGTTCGCGTTATTGCGATATAAAACGGATTAACGGCGTGATTTATCGTCATAAAGAAAAAAAAGTTTCAGCCTTATATCGAGTATAGACTAATGAGTCAGCATTGCGATAAGAGTAACACGCGTGTATGAACAATGTTTCTTTATACTTATTGTTACCAAAAGCTGAAGAAGAGACATGTCATAATCATTAGAGTGTCCGTAATGATTTATAACGATTTGTGATTTATTTGACGAGCTTATAATGCTATCGGTCAAAATATTACGAAATACAAACATATCTGTAATGTTAACATATTTTTCTAATTGCATTTCTAAATGCATAGTTCATGCCACATACGCGTGCCATACGTAGTATCGCCGGTAATATCGTTTCTTCTCTGTTCGTGTCCCTGTGTGCGAGATACGCGATAATTGTCTACAATTAGCAACATGATTGACCGTAGGATGCAGCGAAGTCAGCTGAGGGACATCTCATCCTGGATGACGCGTTTATTCCCGGAGCCTGGAGACGGTAGTAGTCGGATGACCGAGGGGTTCAAGATGTTCGGTTCGAAAAACAGCTCGCCCACCAGCACGTTTTACACCGATCTGGAAATCACGGAGGACAAGCAGGAGCTTCAGCAGGAGGACGAACATTCCAAAGCGCCACGTTTGCCGGAGCAGCAGAGCACGACCAGCGAAAATGGGAACTCGCAAGATTCGGACACGGCAACGAGTGTTGAGGAGCAACGATACGTCAGACATTCCTTCCACAGGATCGCCAGTTTCGGTGGCTTCCCACGATTTCAGTCGTTTGTCATGTCCGCTTCCACGCCCGCTGAATGCATCGACATCACGAGGCACGAGGAGACTTCAACGGAGACGTCCTATATTAAAATGTCGCATAGTGTCCTAGAGTATAGAAGTAGCAGGTGTGTGGAGATCTCATGAAAACAGAGCAATGTATAATCTTGTATAATCTTTAATTAAAAACATTTTTTAAAGCTTGTATTATTTAAAAACAAACGCAGGTACGTAGCTTCGGAGAGGAGGTCTCATCAGTATACATTAGATACCTACGCGGTAAGCGAATCCGAGAGCGAGGAAGAGTCGGAAGAGACAAGATCGTCGGAAACAGATTCCGCCATAGTGGCTGATCATACGGAAGAGTCGATATCGGAGCCTAAACTGCTCGCGAAGAAAGGTTCCCCTGATTTGAAGCGAAAGAAGGCGTTACGTGTGGCGCAAGAGTTACTAGCGACTGAGAAAAATTATGTGAACATTCTACATCTGATCGACCAGGTGTTCCAATTCAGGGTCGATCAGGAAAACAGAGCGCATCCGATGTTCCCTCCAGAGACTGTCCAGCACATGTTTTCAAATATTAAATCTATTTATAAATTCCACAACGACTTTCTATTGCCGCAATTTGAAGAAAGGATGCAATGTTGGGATTCAAATCCGAAAATCGGCGATATAATGAAGAACTTTGCGCCATTTCTCAAAATGTATACGGAATACGTAAAGAATTTTGACTACGCTATGAATTTGATAAGCACACTGCAAAACAAAGTTCCCAGATTTGCAGCGATTGTTAACGAAATTCAGAAGCTGGATGAATGTGCTAAATTGTCGTTAGCACATCACATGTTGAGTCCCATACAGAGGTTGCCGCGATACGAGCTACTTCTCAAGGATTATTTACGAAATCTCACCGAAGACAATCCGGATTACGAAGACACAAAGAGTAAGTAAAATTATACATATTTTTTTTATGTTTTCCGAAATTATGAGCGTATATATCTATTTTTATAAATTATATAATTACGTTCATTAAGAAATTTGTAATGTTAAATTTCAGAGGCTTTGGAATTAGTGTCAACCGCCGCAAATCATACAAACGAAGCAATGAAAAAAATCGACAAATTTAAAAAGCTTTTGGAAATCCAAGAGAGCATATATGATGCAACTGATCTAGTCAGTGCGACTCGCGAACTAATAAAGGAAGGACGTATAGTGAAAATCTCAGCGCGTAGTGGGGATCATCAGGAGAGACATTTGTTTTTGGTAATTATTAATTATTTTACATATTATATTAATATTTATAAAATATACACATATACAAATATATTCAATTAGAACTATCTTTTCAGTTTAGCGATTTATTATTACTCTGCTCAATAAGACTGATACCCGGGCCTATGTACCGATTAAGAGCTAAATTTATGGTGGAAAATTTACAAGTAGTCGAAGGAGACAATCTAGAAACCGCAAATACTTTTTACGTAAGGGACGAAAATAAAAGCGTCGAATTATATACACATGGTGCCGCAGAGAAGGCAGCGTGGCTGGATGCACTGTTCCAAACGATGCAGGAGATTATGAGACGCAAGGCCAGTCTGAAAACTGGGAATGTTAAAACTTCTTTGGTTAAAGCTGATGACGTAACTAGGTGCATGGTTTGCGAAGTTAGTTTTTCTGTGATGAAACGAAAGCACAATTGTCGGGCTTGTGGAATAGTGAGTAATGTGCACTGAAGTTAATCTCTCGTTACAAATTATTTTAATAATAATAAAACTATTCAACATTTATGTGATAATTCCGTTTGTTTCCAGGTGGTTTGTAGTAAATGCTCAAATCAGAAATTATTATTTGAGGACAATAAGAATATGAGAGTGTGCAGATTATGCCATGCCGCGCTCACCCAACCGCTCACTAAATCGCCGTCGTCACCGTCTGGACCAGTGCCAAGTTTGCTACAGGTATCTGCGAGCGCGCCATCGGTATTATCCGGATACCTGTTACTGAAAACGCAGGCCAGTAAGCCTTGGACAAAGCGATGGTTCTCGTTGCACGTTGACTTCGTTTTGTATTCGTTCAAATCGGAATCGGAGAGCTTGGCCATGACAGCGACGCCTATGCCAGGCTTTATGGTTACGGAAGGTACAAAATTACCCGACGAAGACCCCTTGAACACAAAAGATCGTATAAGGGCATTCAAGATGCATCATTCGAGAAAATATTACTATCTTCAAGCGTCTTCTCAAGAGGACAAGGAAAAGTGGGTACAGAAATTGTTTGAGATAATCTATAATTTGTGTTATGTTAGGTTGAATAAATAACACTAATCTATATATTTTTTTTTAGATGGATGCACGCATTGGAGTTGGCTACGAAGGCCGAACTACCTCATTTTATGCAGGTGGAAAACGAAAGCGCACAAGAAGAAAGTCAATCGATAAACGATGTACAATGAATATTCGTACCTTTTTATCTACCAAACTAGCCAATTTTATACTATTATACTCGAACGAGAGGACGATATGGCAATGTAAGATAATCGTTAGTAGCTAATTAGCTATATTTAAAATGACGTTAACTTATGTTATATATATTATATTGTTATTAGTATATACATTACGAAAGAGAGAAATCGAGTCAATAGCGGCCGCTGCCGAAACGCTTGTTGTTTTGTATAATGTTCTGTTATAGTATATTTATAAATATATATGTCGTTCTATCACGATACGCTGTGCTGACCGTAATATGCAATGGAAGTCGATACGTCGTAATGCTTGTAAAGATATAATTAACGCGCTTCAGTGATAGTATGTTATTTAAACCTACGCGCGAGATCGTTTTTATTAAAATCGATTTTGAAGTCGATTTTTTTAAATACGCAATTCTATAGTTTTATCAATAAATTTATTCGTCAATTAAAAATTTCATAGCTTTTAAATACATCTTAGTAGTTCCTATCTAGTTACGAACATATCGCAATAATTAGAAATTTTATTGCATTCACTAGAGGCAGTTTGGCACGAAAGTGCATTCGGCTGTCTGCTAATTATCCTGCACATGTGCATTTATCACGTTTCTTGAATTGCACATACAGACTGTCAGCTGCGTACGTGAACACGTGAAAGACATCATTGTCATTTAAAATATCCTTTTCGTTTGTTTCGTAGCAGAGTGTAATTCGAAAGGATCGTGATATTAATGTCACTTTCACAGTTAATAGGTCTAATTTGTTCTTAAAAATTTAAGATAAATTGTGTAAATTCATACGTCCAGTTGATATATATGTGTAAAAAAGAAAATTATGACATATCTCTTTTTACGTGATAAATTTTTTATAATCGACCTATACGTTATTAGAGCCTAATACTGAATGCCAAAGATTCAAAACTTTTTATTCTCTACCTCTGTTCTAAATGGAATAAAGTTTTGCAGATAGAAGACTATTTAGAATTCGTTGTTTTTTTTACAAAAACACACCTTTTTCAAATTATTAATCCAAAATGTTGCAACTGGAAATGAAAATGAATGTAGTAGTTAAGATTCTTTCCTCAACGTATACGTCTATATCTCTGTATAGAATGGCTTAATATATTTATTTTTATTTTATGTGAAAACGTAATCGCGCACATACAGAATAGATGCGATTGCGATCAAAGTTTCCTTTGCCATCAAAGCGCGTTGCTCCGTAAGCTTTATAACAGATATTATCGAATCAATAATGTTAATAAATCTTTCACATCTTGTCTCAAGAATTTAATGAACTATATACATATACGGAAAAATATATTGAAGTTTGTAACAATTTATAACAATTTGTATATTGTAACGACTTATACCAGTTATACCAATGGTTTTATTTCGATAAACATTGATCAATTTCAGTTACAAAAATCTTGTATATAATTTAAGGACTATAATCCAATCTTTATTTAAAAATAAAAGGAAGTATCTACAGAATACTTAAACATTTAATCTATTTGGCATCTGTTAACTATCTTTTTTGCGTTGAAGTTAAGTCATTTCCCACTCTCGTTTATTATATAACAAAGAGTAACTGATATTTTCATGTCAGAAGATAAACCATGAAAAAAATTCAATAGCTGCTGATTGGTATAAGCTCGTAAATTTAAAAAAGATGTAAAAAAGATGTAAAAAGTGATCATGTGTGTCACAAAACATTTGTTTAGACAATTTTTTTATTTTTAAATGATACTTGTATGCCTTACGTTCCTATTTATTTTGAAAAAGTAGAATGCGTCAATTTTTATTGATACTGCAGTCTAATGAATATATGTATACACATTTATCACTTGAACGTATCTAAGAGTAAAATGAACTGATAATATGTATATGTTAATTGTTACGCGACATAAATTTCATTAATGAGATAAGATAAATATACAAAATTGTGTATATATGTTCGTTCCGCTCCAGAGTGTCAACGGAAGTCGTATTGCACATTTCTCCCAGTGAAATTAGTAAGTATTTTATTCTCTTAACTTTTTTTTAACTCCTTCATGAGACGTATATGTTTCGATATGTTTTTAACAAGTTATATCTCTGACAAATATTGATTAGATCAAATACAAAAAATTAGAATTATTTATAAGTATGTTTAAACTTCAGTAAAATATTGTGATGAAATACTAATATAAAATATAAAAAATTTTATGTAGCAAAATTCGAAGCGTTTTTGGACGTCGTAAAAGGCTTGACATGGTGCATTATATTTTTGCGTTATCACACGACTATCATTAAAACATGACAATCATTAAAACATGACTGTGATAATACACATGTCTCATAACATTTAGATTATGTATAAGGTATAAATAAAACTCATGTTTCATAATGATAGAAGAGAGAGAAAAAAAAGAGAAAGAGTAAACATTAATACTTTGCAGATATATAACAGATTAAAAACTTCAGGATTTTATTTATTATTATTATTAATGTTTTTATATTTATATTTTATTATATTATAGTTAAATTATAACTCTATGTTGCAGCTTAAAAATGTTTTATAGTAGAAAATTTCAATTACAATTTAAAAATATATTTATTACAACCACTATATTGGACCCAATTCAATCTTTTTATATTTTTATTTTTTGATTCAATTTTTGTATTCTAAGACCAAGAAAAAATCTTTAAAAAATAATTTGTCTTAAATAAGTTTCAACAGAAACGTTTCACATTCGTAAAATGCTTTTATGCAAGTAATAGGATCAAGTAAACTACATATCAGATCTATATCTTTACGGAGATATCTACAAATAAAAAAAAAATAAACGATTGGAGTATTATCAATTGTTATCAGTTACGATTTCTCAAATAAGATTATCATGGTTGTTCTATGAATTTATGAGAATTCATTATATAATTGTTGAACGAGTATTCTTAAATCATTAGCGTCTTTTCAATCTTAAAAATTTTTGGTATCTAACTTATTGTTAATAATATTAGAGTTTTGTGCACATATTAATGCCAGTTGCATTGAAAAATATGTATATTCTTCTTTTAATTAATATCATTAATCATATTGTATATTCGAGTGTCATTAATCTAATGCATTCGGATACTGTTAATTTAATTTTTTAATTAAATATTTGCAGCAAACTTCTGCGTTATAATGAAGTGCTTGGTATTCGCTTTAATTATGATCGCTATCAACAGCATAACGGCTGCTCCTAGTTCTGAAGATTTTGAGAAAGTATGCTCTCCCTGGCTCGAATATGTAAGTATAATGGAAAATAAAGATATTATATTAGAGCTTGATTTCTTTTATATGAAAATTTTATATGAGCACAATTATATTTTTAGAATTTTAGCTCTTTATAATTCTAATATATTGCAATCAATATATATAAAGCAAGATATTCGCTATAACAAATTGTTATGATTAGTGTCAGGTCACCGACCAATGCTGTCGTGATTTAGTATGCTTGGAATATGCGGCTAAATGTGTTCCTGGGAAAATTGCAAATGATAACAGACCTATCGGAGATGGACCATTCCCTCTAGAGGATTAAAACGAGGGAGATTCGATTTTTACGGATATTATTGCAAGAGTGAAAGTAAGAATGCTAAATGCATAATACAATTCGAATGATTATATTAGATATCGCTTTCACGTTACAAGATAAATGTTTAATATGTATACATATATGTGTGTATTAATGCGCTTATTTAGTAAACAATTTGTTTTATGTTTATTCAAATTGTATATTTACTATAGTTACATATTGCATTTTTCTTGGTTGTAACGTTTCATTTTATCAGTAAAGTGAATTTATTAAAGATATGTAAGCGTTAAAAAATATCGCAATTTTTCCTATATTTTTCGATGCACAAGTGGTGTCTAGAATTTGGCACATCTCTGTTCTATCTCGACGAAGAATGCACGATCAGGTCGTCGTCCTGCAAAATCATTTCCGCAAGTAGTACGTTCGATCGTTATTCAGTCACGCGTCATTGGACACATTTTCGTAATGAACAACCAAAATTATCGATGAGCGATGGCCGTTGGCTCATCGGTGATAATAGCGCGGCACCGGCACCGGCACGGGCACCTCGCACCCGCTCCTTGACGCGGGGTGGAATGAATAAAAAGAAGCGAGCCCGTCGAAAGAAGAGAAGGCAACGAGAACGAGGGCAACGTCGTTGGAGGGCGAGGAGTAAAGGACGAGCAGTGCTGCTAAGTCGAATGTCGAGTGATGCCAAAGTTAAATATAAATGCGGGCCGCGAGAGAGAGAAAGAGAGGGAGAGAGAGAGAGAGAGCGTCGCGACGCCCATCCTGGATCGATGATCCAGCGCCGGGACCAGTCTCTCTGTAGTTCGCGTCGCGAGATCCGACATAGAAATCGTCCTCTCTCTTCCTCTCTTTTTCTCTCTCTCTGTATTTCGCTATCCCAATCTTAGTTAGTATAATCAATCAAGTTCCTCGCTCGTGATTAGTCCTCGGCCAACCGCGAGTTTCGCAGTGAATCCCCAACGAAAGCGAAAACGAGTAAAAAGTGTGATTTTTAGAGTAAAATTTAATTTCAATTGATGCGAGATCGCTCAATCATTGAGATCGTCAGTTGGAATTTTCTGGATTTGCCGGTAATTTGTGTTACATGTACCCAGGATATTTGATAATAATTTTGCTGCACCAAAATTGTTGTCAGATTTGTAATAAGCTTCTCTTTATCTACAGTGCTAAAACACTAATAATTCTCGAGTGTAGTAAATTGAGAGGTAAAAATTTAAAGATTTAAATTTAGCATGTAAAAATATAATATAAAAGAATTTATAATATTAAAATTATGATTAAAGGTCTAAGAATGTTCTGTTTTGCAATTCGCGTGGGTGGTTGTTTGCTTGCGTATGCGATGGTTACGGATGGTTGCGTAATTTATAACAATTTTATTAATCATCAGTCTAGTTAATTTTTTGCGATACTAAGAATTGGATCTTAGAATGTTTACCCTCTATCATGACTGATATTGATAAAACAAGTCCTTCAACGGCAGTCAAAATTTTTTCCGATTTTTTAAAATTTCAGATTATCTAAAAACTTAATAAAAAGATGATCTGCAACAATATAATACGCGTAAAGTCAAATTTAACGAATCGACTTGAGATACTCTCGAAAGCAAATGCAACGAATAAATCTCGTATGCACTAAAGTTGAGTTATCGCGAAGCTCATTCAACAGTACGTAGAATCTGCGTTTGTAGCGTGATCGCCGATAATGTCACGGGGTTGATGGATGAGGGTGAACGCCAATAATAATTGCTGGACCGGCAAGCCGGACAATTCTGTCAGTGACATCCATTCCGAACGCTAACTATTTCTGATCATCAATTTAGCAGAGAAATCTTATTTTTGGACGCAGCATCTGAGGTCCAGAATCCAGCGTGCCGCTAACGTTCGACTGGCACGTTGATCCATTCTCCATCATACTAAATTTTCCAGCGATCTGACTGAGATTTCCCTGGCTTTCGTTCTACCTTGTGTGACCAAGATCAAGATTTCAATGTTTTAAATAGCAAGCAAAATGCTACTATTGCGATTCTAACGTTAACGTTTACAATTAAATCAATTTAAATTATAAAGATTCAAAAGAGGCTAAGCTTTATTCGAAGCTTTATTTTTTATTTACCACATTCTTGGAAATTAGTGCTTTAATTATTACTGTAATGTCCTATTGTTCGTGCTTTATATTGTTAATATACTCTAGAGTTATGACAGAGGAATGTATATGTTATGCATGAGAACACATAGATGGTACAACTCTGTCATAGCGAAAAGAATGACATAGCGACAGATTCTCACAAACTCTCAAAGAACGGTATAAATTGCTGTTAAATTACAGACTAGCACTGTAGTTTTGCAACAAGATTCAAACAATGGAAACGTGCTTCGTTCGAGTCTGTCATATTTTACATTCTCGTTTATGCTAATTGCGCTTTTGGAAAACGAGTTCAAATTATTCTCAAACAATAGCAGATCACAAAGAAGTCGAAGACACCTTTTAAGATTTATTTGCGAGATCGATTGTTATATCGACGATTCGGGATTACATTTGTCAAACGATTGCTTCGTACTCCACATGTGTGGTCAAACCGGTGCGGCGCGACCGCGATGGACGATTACAGCTGTTAATATCCGTGTCAGTTTCCGAAATACCCGACGCAGTCATTGCGATACCTGCCGGCTTGTCGGGCGCGTGTATAAACGCCGCCGCGCTGATCGAAAATAGAAATAGCGCTATATTTAGCCGGCCTACACTCGGTATCTGGCTAAAAAGCTTAAGACTTTTCGTCCACGCATGTTCAGAACGCACAGACTTCCTCTTTCGATTTTACGGCACGTAAAATGGCTTGGCAGAACAATGGAAGGAGGCCGAGAAATACCTTTCATTGCTAGTGCATGTGAGTTAGAGACGTAAAGAAGCGCAAGAGACGGTGAGAATTAACAAAATTGGCTATTCGAAAATCTTGACATTGCTATTTAACCTGATATATTATAAAATAATATTTGTACAGAAAAAAACTATTTTCTGTAAATTGGTAATGTTCCAAAGAAGTACGTACAAATATGACGAATGCGGTAATTACGAGAAGGGTGTGACGCATTCGATGCGTCTGGCCGAAATTAAATAGACGCCGAAATTGAATAGAGAATAGATATAGGCTGCCGTTTCCAGTTGCCAAAATCTCTGGTATCAACGAACTCTACGGCCGAAATCTGTCGAAATGCTTCTCGGTACACTTTCGAAAATATTATACAAAACGCCCGTTAGAATACACTTATTATTATAACTGGCAGATATTTCCAAAATTTACGTATATTACACCTCACTGTTGAAATAATAGAAATCCAACTGTTTTATTGGATGGCGCCGTGACTTCTGTTTATTATATTCCGCTCCCGTTATTCTCTCGCGTGCCCGCATTCTCTCTGACATTTTGATAATTATACGCGGATACCTTCTTTTCGCATTAGTGTGCAAGAGTTCATAGGTACATACGTACAACAGTACTCACCTATTTCGAGAAACTTTTGGCCATGTGCCATGTCGAATAGCCGACGCTATTATGCGACCCAGAGTTCATTTAGTGTCTTAAAGTTCATCCGTGGACTTTTGTTTTCCTAAAAATGATCACTGTCAATCAAACGTCAGATTGTGTCTCGTTCCAAACTGCTTGTATTAAACGGAACAATATTCCGCGATTTTATCTAATACAGTACGTGACTGAAATTTTATTGACAAATATATCCAAGACTGTCAAGTAATAATTTTAACTATATTTCCAATTCTTTTTATCAAATCAATTAACATTAGGATTATTTTGGCTTATAAAATCGACGCATGATTATACGCGTTGCAATATTTTCATTTATTTAATGCAAATGTCACGACTAGATATAAGAGATTAGAAATACATAGATGTAAGCGATTGTTTCCTACTGCAAAATGCGTAATCAAGACCAATTTGCATTTAAAGCTGGGAGGCAGATATTCTAATATTAACACAATTCTAATGTTAATTGGCGTTCAGATAATCAAAGTTCAACTGAATCGCTCTCTTATAGCGATGCTAGCCTACAAGCGAAGCGAAGCGGCGAGTAGTTGAAGTGGTTCGAAATGTCGCAACAGCATCCGTCGAGGCCACCCGGAGGAGGCCATGTGCCTCCGGGTGGCTGGTCAGGACGATCTAATATGCCGAGGGCGCCAAGTCCCTTCAGGCCCGCTTCGCCATACACACCTTCCTCATCGCCGCATCCGCAAGGACGACTCCAGCGCGGGCCTCCGACTCCGGTCCATCCAATTCATCCTATGTCACCGCTCGTTTATCCCGGCATAATGATGCATCCGATGAGCCCGGTGCCGATCGGGATGCCAATCTCACCCGGGATGTCGCCCGTCTTCGGCTGCCCGACTTCC
Organism: Wasmannia auropunctata; assembly: GCF_000956235.1. Lineage (NCBI taxonomy): Eukaryota > Metazoa > Arthropoda > Insecta > Hymenoptera > Formicidae > Wasmannia > Wasmannia auropunctata. The sequence continues at coordinate 1,033,947 of NW_012026969.1, forward strand.
GGTTACATCCAATGTCCAAGGCCACGGTGGCCTTCACCGATTCCTACGGGTAGTCAAGCGCCAAGGCCATTCATACCGACGCAAGTACGTATTCCTGTAGCACGAAGGATAACAGATCGATAGTAATGTGTCGTCGATGTATGTCCATATTGCGTGTTGCAGTACTTGTCAGGTTGTTCAGACTCGAGTGTTTAATTCAATATAACACAAATATAAGTTGTCATGTTTATGCAAAGGGTGCATCAAGGTAAAATAGTTCTAAAAAGAAAAATACATTGTAGTTTTAAAGTAATTCTTAATAATTAAAATAATCACAAGATTTACTTTGAGAGACTCTTTTTTTCTATTCTCTCTTTTAAAAAATATAATTTTATTTCATGCAAAACTGAATAAAAAAATGATGAAACTTGTGTCAAGTTTTTGTTAAAGTTCTTCAGCAACAAAAGAACGCGATAGATATCAATGCTAAAATGTTTTTCTTCCCAATTTACAGAGTTCTTTCAGAAGCGATTCGGCGTCACCGATACCATGCGCGCCGCCGGAATATCTGATAGCACCCTACAGATCTGGGGGTTACGAATATATTGGCGTGCCCTTAGACCATACGCAGACGGACGATGAAAGCAGCGGTCCCAGCACAGCCGAGATCATCGCCAGCCAGAGTCAAGATTACGTGGACGAAAAACTCGCCGAGTACCAAGCTACCATCCAACAACTGCAGGGTGAGTTTTACGAAGCCTAGGGGATCGATTTGTTTTGCGATGAAATCGTATTGGTCACGTTATAGGGCGCCCAATGGACTATCATTAAATCCTCACTCATTCTCCTATAAAACCCTTAATTATAGACTATCTCCCGATTCAAATCACGAAGCGTTGCTGTTGCGCACGCAAATTTCGACCATGGGGGATGTAAGAGCCGAGATTATATCGTGTCTACATGCATATCGTAAGGAAATCGTCAAATTTTCGTCGATTTCCATTAGGGAAACACCACAAACGTATTTCTGTCATAATTTTCTTGCATTTGGTCGAAGCTAATCTTGATATTTCACGGAAATCAATACACTGAATTCCGTGCAAATGAAATATGTGGTTTCACGGTATTTTGAAAATAATAAAGTCTATATATAATCAGAAATAAGATTAAAATTGTATTAAATTCTCTATATTTCTTTTAAAACAAAAAATTGTATTTAAAAAAAATCGTAAGTCTTTACTAACTATTTTGAAAATAAAGACACGTATATAGAGGATTGCAAATAAGGTCCTTGTTTGCAGACCCGGATTTAAAAGGAGGACACGATTATTTGCGGATACGATGTGCATTCGCAGGATTGTAATTTGTCTGCGCTTCTTGCGCAACGGGCCGCGACATCGCGTCATGCGTCTCGCATACTAGTCGAATCGAACTGTTGGTGCAAGGGAAAATAGGATAGAATCCGCGGAGACGTGAACGGGTTATAAATAGACATGACGAACACCTGCCGCGCCGTTCGCAATCGTTACGTTCGTTTTCCTGTCAGAGACACTTCGCTGTCGCTGTTCTGGCTGGACGAATTACCTCGCTAGATTGATAACATGATGTTTAAAGCTCACCTTCGATATATACATACAAAACGTCCCAGAAATCATGCTGCAACTTGGTCGGTTTAATAAAGTGCTATTTAAATTCCGCTATCGAGTTTCAAAATGTTTTGACGGAATGATGTCAATTGGAATTTGGCTATTAATAAATCGTAATATGCTCATTAAAATTTGCAGCGCGTGCTCGCGTATGCTTCACGCGTGCTTAATAAATCACGCGGCTTATTTGAGCGGATCCACGACACGGAGAGATTAAATGTGTAGGAAATTGACATCTCGCCGGTGCGGCCGATCAAATCCAGCGCCAGGTAACTTGATTACCAAGTTGATGATCGCACGCTGGCTATCGCGTGCCCGAAGATGCGGGATGCTCTATAATTGCGGGGACCGCTTTGCCGCTGATTGCAACATGTCAGAACGATGTTCGCGCGAATAGAGCTGATGAGTAGTTCGTGACATTAATGATCGTGTTAAGGAAATCGTATTATTACATCGATTATTAGCAAAAAATGGATTATTGGAAACAGCGTGACTATAAGCAGTTGCACGATAATTCTCTCGATCCGCGAAATGATCAGACGATCAAATAAGAATCGCTCTTGATCATTTTAATGCATTGCAAATATACGCGTGATGTAATTTGATTCCCATATTTACATTACCAATAGAATATACATTTGCAATGTATTAAAATATAATTTGAATTTTTGAATCAATTCCTCCTGAGATTTACGGATTGTTGGTGCACGACTTTGAGATTTATTTTTATCTCTTAAGACTTTAATCTTCTTTATTGCGCCACAATGTCAAAACGATCTTAGACTACTCCAATTTCGTCTCCTGATGCTGACATTTATTTCACTATATCTTAATTCCAACTTGTTAGTAAGGATTAACAAATAAGATTCTGTAAGAAAAACGACTAACGAACCTTAATGAACTTCCGTCGCTTTCTTTTCATAATAATTCTTTCAACTCGTTGATCTCTTTAAAATCTTAAATTTAAAAAAAGAATGATCTTGTAGAATTATTTTCAGAGAAAGACTTTTATCTTGCACATTTATTATATTAAACAACTTATTCTCTATATTATATTGAATCACACATGCCATAACACAGTCTTGCTTCATAACCGCATAATCATCGATTAATTCGAATCGGCCGAAGTTTCCCCTCGTGAGAGAGGCAGCACCTGAACCGACCGCACTGTCGGTCGACGAGCTAGTCGACCTGCCAGCTGGCATCGCAGGTAGATCAGGTAGCGGGTCAAAAGTCGAAAAAAGAGGCAGGAGAAAGGAATTAGTCAAACGGTAAAAGTAAAAGGGTACCCTGGGACAAATCACGAGTTCCTCTTCGAAGGAGGTCCGCGGTCGAGTTTTGCCTTCGCTACCGGCTTTGCTCGTTGTCCCGTGTCGCGCCGCGTCGCGTCATCGTCGTCGGGCAAGTGGGAATGGCGGCGGTACGAGGTGGAGGAGACCGAAGGAGGAGGTTTCGACGGGCCGGTAGTATCGAACCGGCGCCCGTCGCGCACGGCCATATCGTATACATTCCGTATTCGTACATTCCATGCGCGCGCCTCCGACGCGAACTATACGTAGGTGCGCACTCCGTTATCATGGGTGCTGATAGAAAATCAGCCCGAGATCTATTCGCAAATAGGGTTGCAGTTTGCTAGGACGATACAACGCGTCTGTACAATCGCACACACGTACTTAACAATTATTGAAACGGAGCAGGTGACGCGAATGCGGCATATGCAACCCAGTGTATGGGGTGTGGTGTCGGGAGAACAGGTGTTAAAGAGTTCTCGGGTACAAAATTAGGACGAGGAGAGGTGGGGAGAGGGAAGAGGAAAGAACTGACGTTTGGACTCGATGAGCGAGACATGTCGGTTGATGATTCTCGGGCAAAAACAATGAAATAAAAAAATACACAATCCTTCGAATATGTCGCGGACGACACCACCGAAAGGCAGCCCGACACCGCCGAGGGTAGACAGCCCCGGCAGTGGCGGCGCCGATAGTGGTGGCAGTCCGAGAACGCCACGTGGTAGCCGGCTGCGAGACCGGGTGAGTTTTTTCGAACAGGTCTGGTCGGCGGGACGTAGTTCCAGCGCCGAAGACCTGGAGGATTCGGAAGCGCGCAAATCGTCTTTCCGGTCACCAACGCACCGGCGATCGTCTTCCAGAACGAGTGATTCTTCGTTCGAGGAGAGCTTCGAACGATTGGTGGAGGAAGGCGAGTTGAACGGCGCGAAGGTCGTGAAGTTTGAAAAAATCACCGTGAGAAAGAGCGTACGTGCGATCAGTTCGGGTGGCACGAATGGAGACTCCGCGGTCGTTCAGCAGCGCGCCTTAACGGAATCAAGCAGGACTCCTAGCGAGGAGCACATCCTCGAGGACTCGGCCTATCAGAGTCACAGTCACGGTGTGCAGAGTCACGGCAGCAAGTCTAGTTCGGTCACCTCTTTCACAAGGTTTCCCTCGGAGGAGAGCCTATCGCAAAGGAGATGCAGCAGCCCCCGGCTTCAGCAATTGAGTTCGGACGAACGGCCGCCCTCGGAGTGGTACGCTGAATATCGCAGTCAGAGCTTCCAGAACGTCGCAGCGAGAATCGAGTACGTGCGCAGCAGAAGCGAGTACGACGCGCACATCGCCGAGATCAAAGGTACAGGTGTCACTTGACCTGAAAATCAAGAATCTCTGGGCTGTTGATTCTCTTGTCATCTTCTTCGTCATCTCGATACTCTCGACGTTCACGCCGGCCGGCGAGATTCACTTATTGCGACAGACATTCTCGTCAAGTACCGGAAATTCTTGCGTATTTAAATGGTATTCACGATAAAATGAAAAATACTCCAGGGATTGTGGATAGATTAAATAATTGCAATTGTCGATTATTTCATATTCGAAGAAAGATCTCAGTATATTATTTAGCGTGTTGACGTTTCAATTGACCTCAATCGGCGATTTCACGCATTGCGATACATTAATTTTGGCTGACATCTGCATTTTCCACAGAACATTTTGCAAACTTCGCAATTCTTAAGATATTTGCAGAATCGTACTCGTTTAATTTTTGAAACTGTCAGAACTTTCAAATGCTTGATTTTACAAACGTTGTATATAGTTATCAAAGATCGCAGTTAAAAAAGTAGAATGCAAACAGCAAACTTCTCATTATAAAGATAACTCTTTTTACATCTGTCAAACTACATGGATAAAAAATCTCCATAATGGAATAATCATTTATGGGACCGTTGCGTAACTTTGCCATTCATACGCTTTCAACGGCGAGCTGCGTATAAAACGTAATGCGCGCTCGTATAATACTCAACGATGACGGTCTTATAGGAACCTCAGTTCAAGGCTATCCTTCTATCTTAGTCTACATCTTTTATCCGTTCTCTTGTTCCCCTAGAGTTCTTCTACGAGAAATACGAACAGAAATTCTGCCACTATAATGTCACATAATAAAAGTAACGCTCATTATATAGGTAACAAAAATACAAACAAAATTCAAGATCAAATGGTTGCAGTTTACGGTGAGAATGTGATCCAAAGTATTTTCACACGTTAGTCACTTCTCGCGCGTTTGCGGTAAAATTCTGTCATCGCGGTGGCTCCCGTGCTCGGATGATGGATTAATCGAGTGCGCCAAATTTCGAGAAGCAGGCTCGTTGACGAGAGAGCATGTCGCGCCCACGCGCGCGTTCGAAATACATACATACATTCACGCGTGTATGCAGCGAAAGGTTGATTGTCCGTCGCATTAATGACAGCAAAACAAGAACTTCTGCGGACGGGTTCGTTCCATAGCATGCTGCGATTTCCATAGTTTGTCTGACAGGCCACGTGCGCGTTCTACAACATGCGAGCTTACCTCATCGTTTATACGGAAGATCAATTGTCAAGTAATTAAGAAACAATTACGCGTGCAAATATAGAATCACTGAGACTAATGAAGATCGAAATGACCGTATTCACGAGTTTTAATATTAAATAATAAAAGTTTTAATTGTAACGGAATCCTCTGAATTCTCTCTTGATTCTGACGTCTGTGATTTAATTATGTTAAAATATTTAACGCTGAAATTTCGAAAGCTTCAGTAAATCAAAATTTTTACTAACAATAAGTGTTCATTAAAGTAGAATCTACTTCAAATTTGTTTCCGAGATTTAAATTCATTTCCATATAAAAATCCATTTCAATTTCAAAGAATTTAATTAATAGAATTTATAATTATAATTTAACTAACAGAGCAGTACGTCACTGAGATACGTAATATTTATCATTTATATCTTTACATGCATACGTTATGTCATAACTTTTGTTTTTATCAGGATTATATTTATCATTTTATTTATTAATATCATCTATATGATATCGCATATCGATCAACGAATATTTGACACGCTAAGCTTCAAATTAAATGCCAAACGGCACCTTTCCATAAAGACTCATAGATATATTTGTATGTCTGATAAAGCACCCGAGTTATCGTATGAATGTCAAGGCCATGCTCGGTTATCTCTCATCTCAGGGCTGGCTTTTCGATTGGTGCACGGAGTCGTTAAAACAGTTTTACTGGTCAGACGCGAAGTAGGTCAACGGTTGACGATCAGACTTACCTAGATCGGATTGTTGTCGGAAAAGAGGCTTCTCTATCGTAACAATATAATATGTTTTACATATCTGGCTTTTGGACGCGATAATAAGAATAATAGTTTTATATAATTGTCTAAAAGTTTTTGAAAGACTGTTCGAAGAATTTTTTCGAAACTTTGAATACATGAAATATACGTATACGTGTCTACATATTTTTACATCAATGTCTCAGTGATGATCAAAAAATAAACGTTTAGCAAATTTTACGTGCGGCAATAGATTTATACTAAAACTTTAATAACTTTATTTTTATTCCCTAGCAACGGACTCATCGGGTATTAGCTTTTACAGCAATGTTTATAGTGATCGTTAATTTAGTAAGACAGGATTTTAATAAAATGTTTGAAAGAAGTACAAAGTAGAAATTATATTACGAATATTGACTTTATCATCATTCATTTTTTCACGAAGAAAAGTAATGATGGTAATGTTATGATTGATTATATCGTAAATTTTTCAACAATTATTCATTGAAATGCATTTACTAGCGACAACAATTATTGAACGATGTTTTCTCGGAATAAAGTTGGTTATATCGATCTTCACAAATGACATGATTTATATACAGGTGAAGATGATTCGTAATAAATTGTCATTTTTCATTACGTAAAAATTTTTTGCTCGTTTTCTCAGTCAGTAGTTAATTGGTTTGCTGAACATAAAAGCTCTTTTTTAATTTCCGTTTTATGTTTGCATGTCCGATAAAGTATTTCTTTAAGTTGATTTTACCACAAAATACGTTTATTTTTTGTTGCTGAATCATGAACACACACACACAAATACACTTTAATCTACGAAAATGTTTTCCACACTTGTTATTTCCTATAGCGTGTCAAACAATACAAACACAGCAAATATTACAACGTAATTTATTTGTCGTATTATCGTGATTAGCATATAATTATTCTTAAACGTATTCATTTAATTCGAAATAAACATTATATCTCTCTTCATTAAACGCGCGTTAAATTATTGCTTATTTAATGAGCACCATTTTATGGTGCATAAATTTTATGAGCCACCACAATTGCATGATGTATCGTCAAAGTATTTTAATGACGGAATCGATTGTACGAAAAATCGCCGTAAGAATAATATTGAATAATATTGAATTGTAAGATTCGTTTGATCACGTTTCTCGCTCTTTCATAATTTATCCCATTTCGTCCGAGGAGACGACGTCTGACCTCATCCTCGAGAACTTGTCCCACTTTACTGGTTCCCTTTCCTCCTCTCCCCTTAAAACCGGACATCTCGGATGCTGCACAGCTATCGTAATATTGGTCGGCGACCACAAACACGATCGCGACATCATTTTATGGTATACATCTACTTACGTAACGAAGAAGATTAGAGGACTGCTGGCGTAAAATCAGTTTTTCTGTATGAATATAACGAATGTCTAAATTCTGCGTCTTCAATTTTTAATTCAATTTTTTTAGAAAGATTTTTTTAGAAATTTTTTTAGAAAACAAATAATCTGTCAGCAAAATGCATTATAAAATGCTTAAAGTTGACCATGACAGCCGAGATTCAAAATTGCTGTAATCGAAAGTAACAAAGGGTCAAGTGCTACAATATATAGTAGGCATTTATTTCCTTTGGAATGTTTTTTTAGTTCTAATTTATTCGCACAGTAATATAACAATCAGAGAAGTTTACGAACTCCGCAATACTTTAAGTTTGAGATGAATCTATGCGTTCAGCTAACGCGTTGGTAGCTATCCGCGATACATGTTTCGCGAAACAGCACGCGACTGTCTCTGGTTGCTTTAAACGGCCAACATCTATTTATGTTTTCTTCCTCGTGCGACCGGTTGAACCATCACGACAAGCAATGGTTAGCGTGGCGAACGTTGAAAGCGATCTGACCTCCGCGGGTTGATCGTTCCGGTTCAAAGTTTCCTTATCGATCCGTGCTATGTCGTTAATCTCTCTTTTATCGGGTTACCTGCTCGCGTAAAAATAAATCGATCGTAGCAGAACCAGTTATATATAGCACAAACTTGCAAACAATAATTGCGGAAGTGAAAGTTAATTCGATGGTGTCTATAATATTGCCTAAATAAAATGATGGCTCATTATATATTATGCAAGTTTTATAATCAACTATTTTTTGAATTATTGGATCATATAGAATATTTCAAATATTAATTTTAATTTTTATAATAAAGTAATAAATTTGAAACATTTTTAAAATTAGAACTGTAAATCCAGATTTGTTTAATACATCTATGATTAAATCACATCGAACTTAAAATTGCTACGAATCTATGCATGATTATCGAATAATTGTTATTTGATTATTCAAATTTGGTTATTTAAATCTGCGAATGTATTATTTCAAATTCGAACTATTTGTTATATAAAAAATAAAAAAATAACAACAAGTCACAGCACTAAATATTAAAATAAGATTTTCTTAAAATTAACTTTAAAAATACAATTTTGCAATCTATTTAATTTCTTGACTTGTAAATAAAAAAAATTTGAAGTTTATTCACGTTTGCTAGGAAATCTATCGTTAAAATTGAGACATGAGTTTTGGAACACTCCGTGCTCGTTCTGGTTCTTAACCCGTAAACTTTCGTCCTATGGTAAATATATAATGGCTGAAATTTCCTGTTGCTACGTTGATTTTTATAGCCGCACGGTTACCTTCCGTGACGCTGTATAATGAGATCCATTGGTCGTTTTAGCCTTTGCTTATCTTTTTTTTGAAGGAGTTACTCGCAGGCGGACACGTGAACGAACGCACGAGTGTTCTGCCATCCGAAATCGTCACGAAAACCGAAGAAATCACGACATTTGATATAGGGTCGGTTGAAATTAAACTTATCGATGTCTCGTATTTCTGCTTACAATGAAGATGCACTCATTCTCCATGTGTACAGAATTAAAATAATATATTTAAGAACTGATAGAGAATAAAAAATTAAGCATTTTTCAATCACAGAGAGTAACATTTGTATTTTCATTTTATTTTCTTTTTAATGTGTAAAATTATGCAATTAGCTAATTTTAATGTCATTTGTAAGATTATCCTATCTAAAGAAAGGCATGTAAAATCGAAATGTATCGGTATTCTAAGTCTCAAAGTTTGCTGACTTTTTTCCGCGACAATGATTGATTCTCTCGTTGCGCTAATTTCGTGAGCGACTGATTTTGATAGTTGCGTGTATTGAGGTTGATGTGATATAATAACAAATTATAGTAAAAAATAAAAAATGTTAAATACAGCGCGCGCGTCTGTATAATACTACAGTCTTTAAAAACTAAATGCGAATCTACTCGAATAAATTTGTATTTTATAACATATATATATATAGCAGTTAAGTGTTAAAAAAAACATATAAAATCTAATATTTATCTACAAAATAACACTGAACAATAATAAAAAGATACGTAGATAAAGATAGAAGCGAGGAAGAAATATAGATGATGACGCCAATACAGTTGATTAATGTTATCTGATATATCTCGCTATTGATATCTATCGATACCAGATCTATTATTACGTGAGAAATATTTAGTGCTGATACAGATAAAAATGCAAGCGCGTGTCGGTTAGGTTTAGATGATTACGCAGGTAACGGACTCTCACAATACCGGTGACATAATCGCGAATCATCTTGTCCCAGAATCCTGAATGTTACTCTCGAAGAGGCGAGAGCGGCATGCGCGTTACAGAATAACATTTCCGCTCGTTTAAAACGATATTTATTTTGGATGTCGTTGGCGGACGTAAAACGCCGACAAACATCATGCAAAATTCACTTTACGCAATGCAAGCATTTCGGATATTTTCGAATGCGAGAATACGTTTAGTGGACTTTTTCATATACATCATGCTCCGATCGACTGAATTTAAAATTAGAAATGATACAAATGCGAGCTTCTTACAAATGGTTGCAATTACAGACTATATTAAATGACGTCATACATTGTAAAAAAACTCGAATGAATCATACGAATAAAGACTGATCTTTAGCTTATAGTAATCAAAATACCATAATTATATTCAAGCCAGTATAATTATAATATAAAAAAACTTTAGTTACACCAATGATTTCAAAATGTGAGAATTATTAAGTAAATAATTATTATATTTGAAATAATAATTTTCGGACTATTCCTGAAATATTGATTACTATATATAAAATCATTTAAAATAGAAATAAAAGAAAATAATAATGGCATTTAATTATTTCTCTAAATCTCTCGAACATAAATTTTTCAATATTTATGAATTTTTAGAAAATGTTAATTTGCTCGAAAATTAGGTACTAAAAAGTGCTTAAAGAAAGATTATCTATCATTGAAATCGTTTTAATTCGTAATAAAACTTTTTGTATTTCAAAAATAGTACTTTGATCGCTATAATAAGCTGATCTACGTTACTATAGTTTGCATGATCATCTCACTTTTGACATTCGCGGCAGTGTAGACATGAAGGACCCTCGAAAATTGTAATCAAACGCATCGCAAGTACTACGTCTCGCGTGTGTTTTGCCGAACGATTTACCGTAACCATGACACTCGCGCTGAATGGTAATGAGAACGCGTGGGAATATCCTGCCTTTTCAATGTTACCGGGCTGCATCGCAACGCAATGTGGTCTTTAACATTCGCCCACGTCTTGTGGTTACGATCTATCACAGATAAAAGCAACGATAAAGACCGACAATAGTATAACAGTTTCTTACAGTTCCCCATATGTCGCGCCGAGTTCGATAGGTCAGTATTCCTCATCTAAGCTGCTAAAGCATTTCAGAATCTTTTACAAATTTTCCTCATTGTAGCGTTTTAATAGCTCTTGTATGTTCGCAACTATATCGCCTTCAGCGTCTTCTTATCTTTATATGTACGTGCGAATTTAAGAATATGTTCTCGTTAATCTTATCGAAAGAAGAATTCGCGCAGCATAACACAAAGAGCAAAAGCTCTTCTAATATCTTCTTGAGCAAAACTCAACTGCAAATTTATTAGACTTGCACGCCCGTATTTTCCAAGGCAACTTCTGTGTCTACAGAAAAATTAACGAACTTGTGTCAAGAAGTTCGATTTATGCAGCGTTTGTTCGAATGTGAGATCAAACGAAAAAACAGGCTTCTGACGATTCTTTGATTCGTAAATCAGGAAGGCTGCATATACTGAAGCGACGTGTCTTCGTTAATTACCAGGCAGTCTTGCTGATTACAGTCGCACCGCACATTAGTGCGTACGCAAAACGATTGCATTACGACACGAAAATATTATATGCCGCGACGAGACCATGTGGAAGATTCGATGAAAAGAAAGATTGTTTCAAGGCAACGGTGTTGATGTCTGCTGGTGACATCAAACGCCGTTTTATTTCGGGAACCGTAAATTTTTACTTCCAGGAACCATCGCAATGTCATTTCGTAAGCGCACGTGTGCGTCGATGAATGAAAAATAATCTCAATTTAAATTGCAAACATTAAATATTAAGGCTCGGAATATTTTTATTGAAAGGTAAACATTGTCCCCGAATTTTTCGTGGAAATACTATCTAAAATAGATGCTATCATCAGAGACTGATGAAACATTTTTATATAAAAACCTTTTCAAACTGCTCCAAAGAAACTATAAAGCGAAAATAGCAGGGTGAGAAGAATTTTCGTATTTTGCAGAAGAGTTTATAAATGTCTCTATGCAATGAGAGCGCAATCTATTTCGTCAATCGTATTCGCCTTGTTTGTCGACTTGTGCGATTAGTTTTTCTTCCTGCAATCGAATCGCATTAAGGACGGACGTGCATATCGCGCTAATAATTTATGTGACAGATTAATGTTCGCTTCGATCATGCGCCTGCGGGTATATACCAGTTGCACATTCATTATCGCTCGTGTGCTTAGTAGTGTGACGTATACGACACCATAGCCGGGGTAAAGTATAGTTAAAGTGACGGCAGCATTTAAAAATAAAACGGCGCTAACGTGTTTCGCATAATCCTTATAATTGATCTCGACAATTTGCAAATGTCCACGAGAAATTGCGAACACTACTATGTTCGATGTGTTCTTCTTCAGCTCAATTCATCATTCAACACATTTGAATAAATAATTTATACTCGTCCTCTCAGAAATACGTGCCGTAATTTCAAGGATCAGCTCCTTAATTTCGCGAAAATGTTTTCTCTTTCAATTAATTTACCTTTACAGCGTAAAAATTGATATTTAATTCTCGTTTCTTCTTTCAGATGAACAAGAACGCGTGCAGAAGAAGACTTTCATAAATTGGATCAATTCTCACCTGTCGAAGGTAAGCGTGTATGAAGATGAAGTATTTTTGTCACCTTCAGAAAACGTAATAAAACAGATTTTTCACGCAACAAATCTGTGTTTCGATATCGTGTTTCGTTTTGCCGGCAAGTACTTGATAACGATAACGATAACGCGACGGTAGTTTTTCGACGATGGGCTAACTCCAGTTCTTTTCTCATTCGACGTTACGTAATGCTCTCGATCCTTACGTGACACGTAATAAAACGTGACGCGGGCTGCCTCTCGTATCGTGCTATCGAGAAACTTGAACGGCTGATCTAGCCCGTACCTGGCTCTTGAGTTTCGATGCTCCCCTACTTCCGCATCCTTCAGAACTTGCCTTACTACAGAAACTCCATTCGTCGTGACATGCATGCATCAAAGGCAACGAAGTTATTGAAGCCGAGCGTCTCGCTCGTCCTCGTACGAATAACCGATTTCGATACAAAGACTATATCAGATAGAAGATAATAACGTTGATCTATATACATTATATATAGATTCAAAAATCAAAACGATCCGAAAACAATAAAAATTTAATTTATATTATTACAAGAAATTTTTTGAAGCAATCTGTAATCAGCGGTGAATTTATTTGAAGGCATTATAGGCTATTAAGCATTGAATATGAAATATTAAATTATAAGTGTTTTTATATATAGTGTTATTATATTATTATATTAAATTTCTTATTTTATATTACTAGTACATAATAGGCGCGCGCTTCGCGCGTGCTGCGTATTGAATCCCATCTTCCAATAACATTTGTACAAATTGACATTTTAATTAAACAAATGTTAACAATTTTTGAAAAAAATAATTTATTATAAGATAAATATTAATATTATTAAATATTTTTTTATAAGATATGAATTTTTAAACATTGGCGAAAAGAGGCTTCAACGCAGGTAACACGGCAATTTAAGATAGGATATTTTGTTTTTATATTATATTTATATCTTTTAAAGAATATATGATTTGTCATGATTACACGTTTGTATAATAAATATTTTTTTTGTATAGAGAATTCCTCCGCTTCGTATCGACGATTTAATCGAGGATCTGAAAGACGGCACGCGTCTTCTCGCATTACTCGAAGTTCTTTCAGGAGAGAAACTGGTAATGAAATACTTGCGTTGTCATTTTGTAAAACAAATGTTAAAACCAGTCTAAAATGCGCGTGATCTTTCAGCCTGTGGAGAGAGGCCGCAATCTAAAGAGACCGCATTTCTTAAGTAATGCCAATACTGCGTTGCAATTTTTACAAAGCAAGAAAGTGAGTATTTTCACTATTTTAACGATCAAATCGAGGAAATTGATGGCCAATTTCTGATTTAATATTTTCGCAGATCAAATTAGTGAATATAAATTCGTCTGATTTGGTCGACGGACGACCACCGGTAGTATTGGGCCTAATATGGACTATCATCCTGTATTTCCAGGTATTTATCGTTACGTTTGGGCATATTTTAGTTATACGTAATGACGATTATGCAAAAGAGAGAGCACCAGTATACTTAGTATGCGGTAGCTGCTTAAATATAGCGCTCGTATCACGTATCAAAGTACTTTGACAAATATGCAGCAGCACCACATTTTTATACACCGCAATGAAGATTAATTTATATTTTCTAATTTTCTTATTCAAGCTGTAATAACTGACCAATTATATTTATTATAATTACACAATTATAATAAATTGCAATTAAACAAAATTTTAATCCTAAAATGTATCCAAAAAATTACATAAGTTTGTTAACCAAGTAAATTCAAAAATATGTAGAATACAATTGATAAAAATGAGATATCTTTTTATATAAATTGAACAATTATGCTTGCTCGAATAAATTAATCCTCGTTGCAAGTAAAATAAATTATGTCACACTCTGCTAACCGTATGTATTCCAATAAACAAGCTACGATCGAAGGATCGCAAGCGGGTGAGTAGTAAAAAAAAGTAAGATCGTCAATGCGATGAATGATCTTGATCGTTCTAAGAGAGCAAGACGGATATCACTTGCATGATATTGCGCATTCTATTAGTACGCACGCTAGGATTATCTTTAGGCTCGACAAGAAGAGGAAGCATTGTACCAATCCTCGGCATTTTTTTTTTAGATCGAAGAAAATACGAGAGCTCTCGAATATCTTGGACAAACCTGGGGCAGCCAGAGCAGCCTCGAAAGTCTTGGCTCGGCGGCGAGCGAAAAGAAACGTATCAGCAGCGAAAAATGGAAACAAAGCGCACGGAAAACCTTGCTTCAATGGGTTACCAATGCCTTGCCCAAGTCAGTATTCTATCGAATTTGTAATTTATGATATATTAGCGAGTTGCTATTCGTAGCAAAATACAACAACGTAAAATTTTTTGTAATATTATGACGGGTTGGATTTTCCAGGGATGTTGGTATTCAAGTTCGAGACTTCGGAGAAAGTTGGAGAGATGGAAATGCCTTCTTAGCTATTATCGATGCCATAAAAGCCAACTTAGTAAACATAGCAGCTATGAGAGAAGCGTCGAACAAAGCTCGGCTGGAAACAGCCTTCCAGGTTGCCGAGGTCGAATTAGGTATTGCCCG
The DNA here is from genome assembly GCF_000956235.1 of Wasmannia auropunctata. Lineage (NCBI taxonomy): Eukaryota > Metazoa > Arthropoda > Insecta > Hymenoptera > Formicidae > Wasmannia > Wasmannia auropunctata. The sequence continues at coordinate 1,049,067 of NW_012026969.1, forward strand.
ACTGTTGGACCCCGAGGACGTGGATGTACCACAACCCGACGAAAAATCGATCATGACATACGTTGCCCAATTTTTGCACAAATATCCGGAACCGGGAAATACAGCTCCTGATTCATTCGCGGTTATACAGGAGGAATACGACGGTCTTCTTAAATGGCTAAACGAGAGAGTCAGGCATCTCGAACAACTTGATAGAACAAACGCCTATCCACAAAGTTATCCGGTACTTTCATAATAAGATCTCAATCAGATTCCGTAAATGTTAATGTTAATCTTTTGATGAAGTCATTTACGTGACTTCACAAAAAATCATGACAATTAATGTTTAAAAAATTCCGTAGTATTTTGAAGTTATAAAAGAAAGATAAGAAAGTATAAAGATAAAAACATATTATTCCGTATATTCTTTTTCAGGAATATATGCTGTTTAGAGCAGAGACTGACGAGAAATCAATTATATATAAAAAGATGCAAAGTTTGGTCGATACACCTAGTATGATAAGTATCACACGAGATTCTTGGGGACATATACAAATGTTGTGGCAACAAATGGAACTCTTCGTAGGTTTTTCCACGGTCTCTCTAGCTAAACGAATAGAATCTTATTTTGTAGAAATTTCTTTTCAATAGATGTCATTTTTCTTTAGATGCTGCATTGGCTTTGGTTATTAGATTCAGTGTTACCGGGGGAATTAGGAGAAATCGGTAGATGGTTGGCAAGAGCCGAAGCTCTCTTATACTCGGACAATAATATTCCACAAGAAATGTCAGAAAGCACAGCGAATATAATCTCAAATAAGTTAGAAGACCATAAAAAATTCTTCCTCGATTTACCGACAATGACGGAAAAATTCCAACGCGTCAGGAATTCGCCATTAGCGCGTCAAGTCCGGCCTGAACAATTAGATAACATGTCCGCGCGCTTCGATAGCTTGCCCAATCGTGCCGCTAAGAGAAGAGTGAAATTAAAGTTCTTAGAGCACAAATGTTGCCTGATCGCTTTCCTGTATCTCGTCGAGACCAAATTGAAAGGCTGGAACATTAAATACGGCACAGAGGAGAAAGTGCATCAGATGTTGGAGCAGTATCGTAACTTTGTCTCCCGAAATAGGATATTCCAGGAATTTCAAAAAGCTTACTTGGACATGCAGCAAGTCGCGGACGAGTATAAGCGCGATGGTGATATTGGTAAATAAAGATGTCACATAACGATTATTGATTGATATTCATTTAATTGTAATTACCATTAATAAATGTTGATACGAAAGATATTTTTACATTTAAGTATAATTATTAATTAGAATAATTAAATAGTGACTAGTTAATATTCAAACGTCATCAATTAATTTTATATATTAAAAGAGACGTCTTCTAAATAATAACTTTTTCCTCATCATAATAATGCCATAAATTCGTGCTTTTTAGACCGAGAAGAGAGTCTCAATATCGATCGCTTTATGCGCGAGACGGCCGAAAAATGGAAGAACGTGTCGATGGATCTGCGCTGTGCTCAGAGCATGCTCGAGGAAGTTGTCGCATATTGGCGTCGTTGGACCATCGTCTCAGACGAATTCGAGGCATGGTTACTTCGCGCCGAACCCGTCTTAAATCTCCCAGAGGAGGAAAAAATGGAATTCTTTCAAGATATCAGCGTGTGGAAGGACAAGCATCAACAGCTGTCGGACACTGTGAGCTTCCTAATCGCCACATCTGACGAATCGGTTGCGTTTCGTTTGAAGGAGCGTTACACGAATCTGACAGCGAGATGGGAACAGCTCTTCCAAGAGGCCAAACAGTACATGCACGCGGGTGATCTTATTCGAACGAGGAAAGATTACAAGACGGGAGTAGATACTCTGCAGAAGTGGCTAAGAGACGCCGAGGTTGCCTTATCGACCACCGGATTGATTTCTACGGAGCGGATCAAGGCTTACGGAGAGAAATTACAGATTCTTCATAACGAAGTCGAGGGCATTGAAAATCTCTTCAAAAACATCAGTAAAAAGTTCCAGACTCTTATCCAAGATTTATCCCGTGACGAAGTCGACAAGATGATGAACACTTTGAAAAAAGAGAAAGAAGCGCTTGTTAAAGTACGCGCTTTGATACCAATGCAATTACATTTGTATCATCAATTATTGGTGCAACAAGAATCCTTGGAAGCAGGGCAGAAGGAGATATCTGCGTGGCTAGACGAAGCCGAGAGTTTTTTGGCCAACATAAATCTTGCGGGTGGTAGAGACGCTGCCCTAGGTCAATTAGATCGTCATAAAGCCTTTTTCTCAAGAACGCTCTACTATAAATCCATGCTAGAGTCTAAGAACAAAGTATTCGCTAACATCGTCAAGGCTGTGGACAGTCATGCTGACGTGGAAACCGCCGAAGGTGGAGCTACTTTGAGACAACTCAACGATCGATTTATTAAAATTTCTCAAGCGGCGCAAGTCTGGGAACAACGTTTGCAAGAGTCTGTGCGACGTTGGACGAAGTTTAAAGAGTGCGAGCGACAAATCTCCGAATGGCTTTCAGTTGCGGAGACAATGATCAACGAGAAACACATCGATAATCGTCAATCCGTCGAGTACCACAAAAATTTCTTTGGCAAAGTCAACGAAAAATGGATACAGGATCTGGTAAAAGCCGGCCAAGATCTCCGGAATGCGTTACCAGTTGATCAGCAACTTCCCGTCGCAAAAACGGTAGAGGCTCTTCAGAATCGCTGGAGAGAAGTACTCACCTTTGCGCCGCTTCATTTAATGAGACTCGAGTTCCGCCTAGACGAAGCGAGCTTTCTTCAATATCTCAAAGAAATTGAGATGGAAATCAGTTCTGAGCAGCAAGCACTCATCAACAACGATGATGTGGACGGTATTCAGCAGCGCAACAGAGAATTTTTCGTGAACCGCGGCACTGTCCTCGAAGTCGAGCGTTGTCTACAGACTCTGAAGAAGATCAGCGATGCCTATAACAAGCTCAAACCGAGAGACACCAGCCTGACTGATGCCGCGCAAAACGCCGAACGTTTGTGGGAAGAAACCGCACAAAAAGTAGAGAACTTGAGGGAACAATTGCGAGAAGTTCCACAGCAATGGGCGACTTATAGACAGAAGTGAGCATTTATTTAATTTCAGTGATACACATCAATATCATATCAATGTCTTTCTTTATTTAAACGACCACGTGCTCGAGCTCGCGAACGTCTTCATTAATTAACACTATTGTTAAATTTTCCGTGCCTATTTAAACGACCACGTGCCGAGGTTCAAAGAACGTCGTTGTTAATTAATAATAATTCTTTTCGCGCCTATTTAAACGACCACGTGCCGAGGCTCAAAGAACGTCGTTGTTAATTAATAATAATTCTTTTCACGTCTATTTAAACGACCACTTGCCGGGGCTCGCGAACGTCTTTGTTAATTAATAATAAGATTGTTAAATTTTTCGCGTTATTTAAACGAACGTGCCGGCGCTTAGAAAATGTCGTCATTAATTAATAATAATTCTTTTCGTGCCTATTTAAACTTTAACGACGATGTGTAATTGATTCTAGGTTCGATGAAATGGTGCATTGGATGGACCATGTTGATAGCACGTTGAGAACTATTTTACATGAAGTCAATACTATAGAAGAATTCGAAAAAGAGAAGGCTATATTTCAGGTAAGTTTCGGGGACAGTTGTACAATTTCTCTATCACGTCATTGAAATATTTAAATACTTTGCTTCGTCTTTTCTGCGTATCCGGATAGCTCCAGACCTTGACGGTAAATATACGCGCGCCTCCATGGTTTCATATTTCTTGTAGGAATTAATTATGCGCTCAAGAGTTCAATGATAATTCTTCTTGGAATAAAATTTTTAATAAATACCGATTTAATTTGATCTAATTTACTCATTAATTATTTAATAATCGTTTAAAAGTATTACTCTGAGGAACAATATATTTTTTTTAAATCATCTTTTTCATTAAATGCTGATACATCGTTCCAGGCAAATATATCGCAAAATATTATTGACTTTTTACAGAAAATCTGCCGCGAAGCTGACAGCAAGCGTGAAGAAATGAAATGGCTAGTTCAAACTCTCGACAACCTGACATTGAATCGTTCGGATCGCGATGCACTCACGGCGCAGCAAAATTTAGAGCAACTGATAACTCGATATAAAAACTTGATACCAACAATCGAGATTACAATGACGAAAACAGACATCTATTCGAAGAGTTACACCTATCGCAAAGAGGTGCGCGAAGTTTGCACCTTATTGCGCAAAGTTCGCGAACAATCAAAAGTCGAAGTCGCGCCTGAGGTTCCTGAAAAATTACAAAACGCGGTGGCTCATCAGGAATCGCGTCTTAATCAATTAGAGCAACAGCGAGCAACCATTGTCAGTATGTTACAACGCGGCAAGGATCTTCTGAAAGATCAACACGCTCCACCCTTCGTCTCCTCCGAGGTTCAGCAGTTGGAAGCCAACTGGAACGATACGTACGGCCAAAGTATGGAGACGCTGAAGTCTTTGAAAGATTCGCAGAAACTCTGGAGCACTTATGAAGAACAAAAAGATGAGATTTTGAAATTAATCGAGCAGGCCGAGAAAGAGCTGCGTCAAATCGAATTAGCATCTTATTACGACGCCGCTCAAGTGGCTTCTGACTTGCAAAAGAAACAGGAATTCAACGCAAATCTGAGAAAATCAGCTGAGGAAATGATAAAGAAATTACGTGAAACGTATACTAATCTTTCTCAAACGCTCGTACCACCAAGCAAGAAAGAGATTCTCGAAAAGGAAGTAACGGAAACTGAACAGAAGATCGAACACACGTTGAAAATCGTGCGCGAGAAAGTTGTCTATCTTCAAGAACACAGCAATCGATGGAATAAATTTCAATCAAAGCTTATAGATCTCCGATCTTGGGTTCAGCAAGCTGCCCCTCAATCAGTCACGGACATCGAAGATTCTACAGCATCGCCTGAGGAAAGAGTTCGTAAAACGGAAAATCTACAGAAAGAGATAAAAGAAAAGGTGTTGATTTTAAATACACTGGAAGACGAATCCCGAAAACTCATAAAAGGTGAATACATGATTTTTTATTTATCTGATATTAGATTAAAAACATTTAAATTTTGTTTTTCTGTTACTTAATTTTTATTATTTTTAATACAACTACAATTTTCAGAAATGATATTTGTACTATTTCTATTACATAAATAATTACAGAGTTTTTTTATATATATAATTCTTTCATAAAAAAAATTCTTTTTGTATTATTCTTTTCTGTTATTTTGTAAAGATTTATTAAATAAAATAATCATTTGATAAATAATATTTAGATATATAATTTAAATGTAATTTGAACAAATTTAAAATGAAATAAAATTAACAGATAAAATGAAATGAAATTAAATAAAATTACAATTAATTTAATTGTGTTCAAAATATTTTAATATAAAAAGTTTATTTTTTCTATATAGAAGACAGAGACGATACGCCGGCGAAACAACTCCGCGGGGACATCGAGAATCTTCACAAAGCAGTTGAGTCGTTGAATAAGAGCATAGTAACGCAACGTGAATTGGCTACGCAAAATCTTGCAACATGGAAAGAATACGAAGAAGGCATTCAAAAGATAAAACCTTGGATTGAACAAGCGGAATCAAAAGCAGCTACAATGGGCAGCAAGCCTACTACTTTAGCTCAAGCCACTCAAATGTTAGAATCAGCCAAGGCTTTTGAAATTCAATGTCAGCAACATCTTCCGAAAGTTCAGAGTTTGTCAACGATTAGTCAGCAAATAACCGGAAGAACAGTGGCACCTGATGAAGTTGATGCTGTATACACGCGATGGAACGCAGTTCATGATGTGGCGGTACAAACGACGACCAAACTGGACAAATTAGTTTCATCGTGGAACACGTTCGAATCAGAAGCGAAAGAATTTAACGAATGGTTGCAAAATAGTGAAAGGGAAGCTCTCAAAGAACCCAACGTTCAAACACCCGAAGCCGCAAAGTTGGAGAAGGAATTGGCACAATTAAAGGAATTCAACAAGAGTATATCCGATCATCAGGCTCAATTGATATCGTTGACACAAGTTTCCGATCATATTAGCCACGGTTTGTCGCTGGACGGCGCCTCCGCATTAAAGGGTCGTGTTGCTGAAATGAAAACTAGAGTAAGCAAACTCGCGGACACAGTTCGACATCACATTAATCGCGTCTCTGACTCGTTGCTGGCTCGACAGGAATTTCAGATGAAGATCACCGATTTTGAAAACTGGATGACAAGACTGAGGTCTAACATCAATGAAATCGGAGACGTGAACATGGATAACGTTGATACCAATTTGCAAACAATGCATGCTTATCTTCAAGAACATTCGGAAAAACAACCGGCATTCACAGCGATCTATGACGAAGTAAAACAACTGTCATCGCGAGGTTCCACTTTAGAAGCCGCCGCATTGAATGAGACTTATATGTCATTAGCGAAAAAATACAAGGCGCTCGAAGATGATTTGAGAGAGAAGAAGAAGGACTTGGAGAAGTGGATCGAACTTTTGAGCTGGCATAATGACGCCAATGCGCAATTAAATCATTGTAAATATGAATCTGAAGCCAGAAAACCAACCATCGCTGATCTTGACAGACTTTCTTCGGAAATTCAAGTTGTATATACGAAGATCAACACTTGGAAGGAACACGTCCCGCTAATGGATAGCACTCTGGGAATACATGTTCGTGACAAGCAAGAGAGACCAGTTACCGCGACTTCCTTGCTGAATGATCTTGAGTCCAAGGCCGCGGTGTTGAAAACGGAATTATCTGCGAAGCGGGATAAGTTGGAAAACCTCGGTGCTAAATGGGATAACTTCAGAAAATTGCAGCAAAAAATTACGGAGGAAATCGTCAATACTCAGACAAGCTTGCAAAACATTACGTACACCGTTGATACTTGCGAAAAACTTGCGCCGGCAATTGAAAAGATAGACGATTTGATCGAGGATCATCAGAGACGAGAGCCGGAAAAAGAAAGTCTTCATCGAGAAGGTGACAACTTGATGAAGGAGGATCAACGAGCGATAACTAATATTCAGGTAATGGTTTCTTCAGTGGACGGTAACTGGGAAAAGGTGAATGAACTTTTGCGTGAACAAAGAAGGAAGTATGCTGAAATGGATGCCGACTGGAAACAGTATCAGGAAGCCAAAGAGAAATTAAACAAATTCATCGACGAAGCGAAAAACCTTTGCCGGTCGGTCAAAGATGTGTCGACTGACATCACCCAGGCAAACGTAGCTCTGGAAAAACACAAGAGAGCTTCGGAAATCTTGAAGAAGAGTAAACAATTTCTGGACAAAATGGACAGCAGGGCGCAACAACTAGCGAAAGAGACGTCGTTAATGCCGAATTTTAAGACTAGTCTGATCGAATCGGACTTGTCCGACGTGCGAAAAAAATATCACGAGATTAACGCCAAGGTTATTGATCGGACTCAAGCGTACGAAACACAAGTTATCATTTGGAAACAGATTGAAGAAGCTAAATACGAACTTACAAAATGGCTCAGCGACACGAACGAGGCGCTTACCGCGGCATGCGAGCGTTTACTCGACGCTGAGAGCGGACAAGCATTATTGATCAGGTATCGCGAAGAATTGCCGGTGTATCAACAAATTCGTCAGGGTATCGCCACGAAGACTGAACAACTCGTCAAACTGAACGACAACACGGATATATCGACTTTGAAATCCCTCAATAATTTATTGGACGATCAATTCAAGGTTGTTAAAGAGGCCGCGAATAGGCTCGCATCATTCACATCAATCTTCAACGAGAAAGAGAAAGGTATCAAGCAGGAGCTAAAGAAATGCAGCGATTTGATATCGAAGATTCGTGAAGAGATAATTAAATGCGATGATTTAACCGGCGAGAATACCAAAATTTTGCACAGAATCAATAAATGTCAAGAATTAAAGACCGAGCTGGAAAAGTGCGATTACGCGCTTTCGGAACTTGACGAAAAATTAACAGACATGACGTCAGAATATCCAACTATATCAAAATCCAGCTTGCCAAAAGAGCTGCAGGCGTTGCAACTCCGTAGAGACGGCGTAGCCAGTCATGCCGATAAGGTTAATGCAACGTTGGTAGCTTTCTTGACGAAACTTTATCACGAAAAGTTTGGAGCTCTACAGCGCATGGTGGCGACTCACAAGGAAAAAGTAGCCTGGTGCGAACCCGAACAGAGCAGCGATCGTTACAATCTCGAAGTGAAAATGGCCTCGTTGGTCGATGTGGAAGACGGCATTGCTGATTGCGAGGCACGAAAAGTGGACACGGATAATTCGTTGACACTTCTAGGCACCGTCGAAAGCAGTGAGACTATTTCCGCTCTCAGAGACGAGCGTGATAAAGTTACCGCCGACTTGGAGGCTTTGAAAGTCAGTTATCGCAAAATCAAATCCGTGCTGCAACAAAATATCGCTTTGTGGCAACGATACGAACTCACATCGGAGAATGTGATCTCCTGGCTCAAAGAGAACGAAAACAAAATCAGAATAGAAGCCACGATGCTTTTAAATCCAAACGAGATTGACGCAAAGATCGACGAAATAACGAAACTTCAGAAAAAGGTTGAGAATTATGAAAGCGAGATGAAGGATTTGATCGCACTCGGAGAGGAAATCGTCAAAGTTAGCTCAGAATCCCGCGTGACTCAATACGTCGGACACTTGAATACGCGTTATCATTCGGTGCTCAAATTTCTAATTCAACATTTAGACAGACTCAGAGAACTCAAACAAATTAAAAGCCAATATGCTGCTAATGTGAAGGAGCTGGAATCGTGGTTATTAAACGCGGAACAAAAATTGAAAACTTTCGATGAGATCAGCGGCCCGAAACCAATGAGCTTTTATCAATCTCGATTAAAAGAATTGAAAGTGTTTGCGGAGGAACGCGAAACTGGACAAGCGATTTTAAATCGGACAGCGGAAGCGGGTGAAACGCTTTTCGCGAGAATAACACCAGATCACAGGGAACTCATCAGAAGTGAGCTGAGAAATTTGCGTAGCCGCGTGGAAGCCTTGGCCGATCGCACAAACGTGATTTTTAAGAAAATCGAAAGCGATATGATGCATCGATCATCGTTCGAGGATAAGTATTCCCAAGTGAAGCAATGGTTAATTGAGGCACGAAAGAAATTAGGTGACAAGCAAGATTTACTGCCGTCGCTTCAAGAAAAGAAACTCGCCTTACATTTGTACAAAGTTATCGCACAAGATGTCGGAGTCCACCGAAATATCTTAGAACAACTGCAGGACAAGCTCGGAGCGGCACCAGACGATGAGGCCAACGAAATGCTCAACAGTGTGATCGAAGCGCATGAAAAGCTGTCAGAAGACGTGGACGATAGAATCGGCATAATGGAAAAGTACGTTGCGAATCACGAGGCTTATCTCCAGACGTTCGAAAAGATGCGAGATTGGATTAACACGATGGTAAACGAAGCGGCGACTATCAGCGAGGATCTCTCAATAGATCGAGATACAGCAAAATCTAAGATTACTTTGGTCGAAAACGTGTTGCAACAAAAACCCGAGGGCGATAGGATTATAGCCGATTGCAACCAGCAATTAAACATCATTTTGGAGCAAACTTCGATAGCTGGCCATCCCGCGTTACTGAGAGGTTTCGAGCAGCAGAAAAAAGTTTGGGAGGATTTTCTCCAACGATGCGCGTCAAGCAGAGATAAGTTGAATCATCTGTTCGATCAGTGGTCCGAATTCGAAAGAGTAGTCGAGCGTCTAGAATCTTGGCTCAAACAGATCGAAATGCAGGTGAAAGATCAAAGTTTAAAGAGCACCGAGGAAACGAAACGCGCACACTTACAGAAGTTGAAATCACTGGAAGAGAATATCGTGGCAAAGGGCGCGGAATTTAACGCGGTAGTTGAGAAAAGTCAAGGTGTAGAAGCGGAATCCGACTTGGTTACCAAAGTATCCCGTCAAGCTACTAGATACCAAGCTATTAGAAATCAAGCGAAAGAAGCTGTAGCGAGGTACGAGCAATATGTGAAAGAGCACAATTTGTTCAACGAAAAGTATAATAAATTTTTGAATTGGATCAATGAGGTTCAGGACGAGTTAAAGAAACATAGCGAGATTGTTGGTGATCTGGCGGTGCTACAAAGCAGACAGAAGCACATCAGAGATCTCGGTGACGTTCGGACTCGCGAGAATACACGTTTCGAGTCCGTCGTCGATCTCGGCGAGAAACTCTACGTGCACACTTCGCCGGACGGTAGAGAGATAATTAGACAACAATTGAGAAATCTGCGCGGCCTGTGGGACGGATTTTCCGAGGATTTGCAGAGTTCGATGCAAAAGTTAGATCAGTGTCTAATGCAGTTCGCCGAGTTCTCGTTGTCTCAAGAGCAGTTAACGGCTTGGCTGCGAGACGTTGAGCGCGCGATGCATCAGCACACAGAACTGAAATCATCGCTGGAAGAAAAACGAGCGCAATTGCAGAATCACAAGATCATGCACCAGGAAATCATGTCGCATCAGGCGTTGGTCGAATCGGTTTGCGACAAAGCGCAACAATTGGTCGATCAGACCAAAGACACTTCTCTGAATGTCTATCTGCAATCCATCAAACAGCTCTTCCAGAATATCGTCTCCAAGTCGCGAGATTTGCTGGAAAATTTGGAGGACTGTTGCGAGAAGCATCATCGTTTCAATCTTCAATGCAAATGCTTCTCCGATTGGTTGAGTGGAGAACGAGAGAAACTGGCAGAATGTAATGACATAACGGGCGAACGATCTGAAATATCTCGCAGATTGACAAGCTTGACGATGTTAAAAGATGGCCAGGCACAGGGAGTGGAACATCTCACGAAATTAAAGGAATTCAGTGAAGCTGTAGCTAATAGCACCGCGCCGAAAGGTCGAGAAGTTATCAACAAGGAAGTGATCGCTTTGGAAAATAATCTGCGTCAATTCCTGAGCGAAATAGGTAAAAATAAATCGCAAATCCTAATTTATATTGTGATTTCAAAATTATGTGAAAAAATTATCTTTATACAAGCTTATATAATTCATTTAATAAATATTGCAATCTGATAAATTTCGCTTTTCAGAGTCCGTAGAAGAGCGTCAGAAGGTAGCTTTGGAGAGATGGCAGAATTTTGAGGATCAACTGGAAGCTCACACAAAGTGGTTCCGTTCCATGGAGGCAGCTTTCCGAGATCAACAGTTGCAGCCCACGTTAAAGGATAAAGAAGCGCGACTTTGCGCGTTTAAAGAGAAACGTGAGATTATCGCGCGACAAGAGCGGGAGATAGACGAATTTGTGGACAAATCGCATAATTTACTGCACGCAAGTGGTATTGAACGCATCAAGCCATTAATTTCCCAAGTCAGCAACAGGTATGCCGAATTATTTCCGATAACAGAGTCGTTATTCTTACGTATTTACCATAGCCTTGCATACACGTTTATTAATGTGCAGTAAAACTTTGCTAATTACGTTATAAATAAGAATTAAAAAAAATTAAAATTCGCAAAATAAAGACAGAAATACGGAAACTAAAATATACATTTTAAAATGCATGATTTTATTGTATTCGTATATAAATATTTAAACAAGTAGATAATTAATATTCAACTCATAAAGATATAATAAAAATACTTATAATAAATACATTACGCGCTAAAATATAATTAAATGTTTAGATATCAGCTGTTGCACGTGCTTAGTAAGGAAGTGATAAACCGTTGCCAAAGCATTGTAGATGATCATCGCGCTTATGAAGAGAAATTAAAGGCCATCGATATTTGGCTTACACCTCTTGAGAAAAACTTGGCTACTTTGAAGAAAGATGAGATCGGCGGAGATCTCGAAGCCCGAAATTCGCGTTTGCAAGTTTTGCTAGCCGAAAAAGAGCAAGCTGAACATCGTTTAACAAGCTTAACGTCTCTTGGTGAGAGAATTCTTCCAGACACTTCCTCTCAAGGGCGCGAAATGATCAGACACGAATTGCGAAATGCTCGTGAAAGATGGGACCGTTTGGCCGAAGGCATTACCGAGCAACAGAAAAAGCAAGATGCTCAATCTTTACAATGGTCCAATTATCAAGAGACGCTGCAACAAATTCTGACTTGGTTGGACACGATGGAACGTGCAGTTAAACAAGATTCCACGATTGCGTGGTCCTCCTTGCAAGAAATAAGATCAAAACTACTCAAATTGAAGGTGTTTATATCTTATTAATATTTTACACTATTATTTGAGAGTGTATAAAAAACACAATATGAAAATCGTTAATTACATTACCTTGAAAATTTTGTTTTAGACATTACATCAAGAGATCTTGGCTCATAAACGCCTCATCGAGGGCATTTCTGAAAAAGCCAACGCTTTGGTTCAGGTTACTCAAGTTCCTTCGGACGTTCATGAAAAGGTCATTTCAGTTTCGAAGAGATATGAAAAGCTAGTGAATACCTCCCAGAAAGGAATATCCAGCTTGGAAGCATTGCTCGATATTTTCCAGCAGTTCCACGATCTTCAGAAAGCTTATCAGGATTATCAGAAACGCCAATGGGAACGCTTAGCGAATTATAGTGACTATACAGGGAACAAAGCTGCTCTTCAAGCTAGATTAGCTAAAATTATAGAGATACAGGACAGTCAAAGCGAAGGTGAAATAAAGCTGAACGTCCTTGGAGAACATGTGGCGCAAAGTGCGCATACTTTACCACCTCGCTCGCAAGAATCTATGGAAAGAGATTTAGCGAATCTTAGGTAAATATTTTAACAAATAATTTTAAAATCACTAAGAAAAGTATTTAAAAGTATTTAAATTTAGTACTTAAACGAAGAACTTTATTATTAATTATTATACATAAATACACGTCGAATGATTTGTCTTTTTAGATTCGAAAATAAGAAATTCGCTACGGCCGTAAACGATGTAGTACGTTGCATTGAAGAAAGAATACAACAATGGAGCGAGTATGAAAATTCGTTGGAACGTTTACTCGCTTGGCTTACTGACGCCGAGACGTCACTGAAGAACTATTGTCTGAAGAACACGCTTGAGGAGAAGCAGGAACAACTCGAAAAATACCAAGTAAGTTCGAAATTATTACAACGACGTTGCGTTACAGAAATGCGATTTTCTTTTGGCTTTACATATATAAATTTTACGTATATAAATATCCTATTTAACGAATATCAATTATATGAAGATCGCTTTGTGTTTATCCCCTATCACAAACTTTCCTCACTCGTATGAAATAATTTGAGGTGTGCACATTTAAAAGTGTCCAGTTTTATTTCGATTAGATGTAGCAGTTTTCTCTACACGTACTGACACCTGACACCTCTCACACACATGAATATAACACGAATATAAATTTTGCCGTATTAACGTTGTTTTTTCTTTATACGTCCCTTACGATAGATCGTGCAAGTACTTTTATTATCGACAAAAAAGAGAGGAGAAAGCCCCCATCTACGCAAACTTTACTTCCAACTGTAGAGCGTAACTATCTCCCACGCACAATGATTATATATGTAATAAAATTTCCTAGGAACTGCAGAAGGTCGCCGATTCGCGGAACACGGATGTGACAGAACTGGTTGCACTTGGTGACCATCTCGAACAAGTAAGAGAGTGATATGCGAATTGCAAATATCATTTTGTAACAAGGCAAAATTACGAGAGAGGCGGATGAATGCATCGGCTTTACGAGGAGTATCTTCGACACAATTGCTCTTTTCTTACAAAATATTTCAGCTTTTATAGCTTTTGTCAGAGCAGGTGGGAGATGCCAACGCTTCGTCTTGCGATTTTATTAGCGTTAAACGACACGTGCGATTAAAGTAATATGAGATACCGTAATACGGATGCCATTTTATTGAATAAAATATTTTTCGTCAATATGAGATCTAACTAAATATATGAGTAGCTAAATTATTTCATCTCGCTATATAAATATCAGTGTTGTGCTAAGCACTTTATAATACTAAACAATTATTTATTTATGCATCGGCAAAATGAATTTTTGTTAAACGTTTGGCGGCCTATCTATTTACATTCAGTAAATATTGCGCTTTCAGCTTCAAAATTTGCAGTAAGATCTGTTTTTTGCTGCACGAATGGAGAGCTTCTTTGACGTTGAAGTGTAACAAGACGAACAAACGAGCCTGATACATCAAGATGGAACATTAAGCTTTATCTTTTTATACTTATAATAGTGCATACTTCTTCGCGCGTTTAACACTTAAGTAATAATAGTCTAACCATTACTCAAACAGGCTTCTGCACGCAAGAAGAGAGAACTTTCTACTTCCTTGTTTCGCATATGAATTGTGCGGAGAACAGCTCTTTAATGCATCTCACTTAAAAACAGTCAAAATATAAAAGTAATTTTTTTTCAGTCACTGATTGTAAATCTCCGGCAAAATGAGGCTGAATTTGATAAAATGAGCGACGATTCGTCGGAATTGATGCAGATCAGTGGCGAGACTCGATTTTCTGTCAGCGTTCAACAAGTTACGTCACGTTTTCAATCGATTCAGGCGACCGCCAAGGTAGGTACTATATAACGATATTTTCATTAAATAAATATTATTAAAATATAAAAAAATTAGTAATAAAGTTTTATTTCTCGTTTGCATTTGGAAGAAAAAAATTTAATTATCGTAGTGAAACTATTGCTTAAGCGTATATAAAATAAGATTCTAAAACTTTGCTATCATAATTAATTTTTAGAAATTTATCCTTAATTAAATAAAATTAGTATTTTCCAAGTAAAATTTTGTGTGTTATCAATATAATTAATAACACAATATTGCTAAAATAAATCGTGTTAACAAATTTTCTCTTCTCTCACAATAAAAATCTATATTCTGCTTCAGGAACTCGTAAAGAAATGCGAACAAGCAGTAATTGATCATGCCATCTATTTAGATCGTTATAAGCAATGCTCTGAATGGCTAGCAAACGCGAGAATGCGTTATCAGTCCTCCAAGGAAAATGTCAGTGGTACTCGTCACAAGTTGATCTCGAACGTGGAAACCTTAAAAGAACTTTTGGCTCGTCAGTCTTCATCCACCCTCTTGATAAACAGTACTGTCGAAGCTGGTGAACGATTATATCCTACAACCGGCACAGAGGGCCGAGAGATTATTCGTCAACAATTACTGGATCTTCAACAAGCTTTCGAAGAGCTTTACGACGGCATCGCTTTGACCGAACGTGAGTTGCAGGCGAAGATCTCGCGGTGGTCCGGTTTCGACGAATGCAGCGAGACTTTCGAGAACTGGTTGAGAAACACAGAAGCTCAGTTGAAGCCAGAGATTGAACTGAAAACTACCCTGGACGAAAAACGTGCCCAGTTGCAGATCTACCGCACCATATTGCACGATGCTCAAACGCATCAGCAAGACCTGCTAGATCTCCGAGATAAAGCAGATAATTTGCCCGATCGTACCAATAAAATCGACCAAACACTGAGCAATTTAACGAACAGATATAATGTATTATTAAAACGCGCGACGAAATTCGTAGAAAGGTATGAAGGCATAGTGAGCGATCATCAGCAGTACAGCAAGGCTGTTTTAGATGCGCACGAATGGTTGGACGCTACGCACAATGCCGTGAGTCTCTGGGATGACGTAGAACTAGAGAGAGTGTCTCTGCACACGAACTTGGATCGCCTAAAGAATCTCTTGCACAGTCTGCCGGAAGATGAGCCACGAGTGCAGCAAATCAAGTCTCTGGGTGAAAAAGTGATACCCGGTACTTTGGAATCAGGACAAATAAACATCCGCTCGCAGATTGATTCTTCGCAACAAGAATGGGAAGGCTTGATATCAGCCGTTAAGTCTACTATCGAGGCGCTGGAGAATAAGCTTCAGCAATGGAGCGAATTCGAGATATCAAAGGATCGATGTCTAGCGTGGATGAGAGATACTGATACAAAATTACACGCTGTCGATCTCAAGCCCACTTTGGCAGATAAAAAGACTCAGCTCGAGAAATTACGTGCCCTTCAAGGTGAAGTTCGCGCCAAAGAACTGGAAATTGATGCCGTTGCCGAGCGGGCTCAGCAACTTCATAAGACTGCCACTTCCCGTACTTCTTACATAACGGATTTGAGTATCAAGTATCAACAGATTTCTAGCAAAGTCAAAGACCTCAATAATCGTTGGCATCAGTACGTTGCCACGCATCAAGATTTCGATAATCAATTGGCGGAATGCACCACATGGTTGGAAGATATAAAAAATAAGCTGGCATATTGCTCCGACTTAAGCGCATCTTCGCAGAGAGATTTGGAGCAAAAAATGGACATCGTGCAAGATCTATTATTATATAAAGAAGATGGTTTCGCGAAAGTTCAGGGTATCGTTGAATTAGCCCAGGCTGTTCTAGCGAATACAGCTCCGGCTGGTCATCAAATTATTAACGATGCTTTAGCGAAACTTCAGGAACAGTGGAGCGCCTTGGCGTCAAAGATGTTAGAAACCAAGACGAACTTGGACGACTCGATAAACAAATGGGCCGGTTTGCTGGAACAAATACAATCTGTTAACAAGACGGTGGAATACATGCAGACGTCAATCGACGAGATTTCACAGTTTCAAACGACGATGTCGGAGAAAAGAAATCAACTGGAACGAATCAAGACACTCGAGGAGAAGGTTCGTTGCGAAAATATTGAAGTCGACAGTCTTAAATGTAAAGTCGCAGAGATGATCGCGAGCGGGCAGCAAGGATTAGCCGCCTCACAAGCTCAAGATATACTAAACAGATTCGATGAACTTTTCGAGAAAATTAAATCTTTGTTGGCCGAACGAGAAGAACAGTATAAAGACCATCGTCTTTACAAAGAAGCTCACGATGATCTTATCGGTTGGCTCAGCCGGGCTCGCGAGAAAATACCATCTATGAAACAGAGATCGCTTAGCGATAAGCTAGCGATCGAAAGTGCAGTGGTACCGCTCGAAAGTCTATTGAATAAGAAAGCTCAAGGTGAATTGTTGGTGGAACATTTGCAGCATACTGGAAACGTTGTTTGCGCCAGTACCAGTCCCATCGGACAAGAAGTTATCAGGAATGAAATACGAGCACTTACAGAAAGTTTCGAAGGATTGTTTAAAGGTAAGAATTAGTCAAGCAATGTTTTAAAAATATTGATACTGGTAAAATTTTAAATGCAAAATAATATTGAAATAATCGCGAGTGATTAGTAATCATTTTTAATATCTATGGAAGGAAGCATTAAATAGCCTTAAATGTATTAATGTAGTGTATGTATAATAAACAATATCGTATACTTTATTGCAGAAATTCAGCAGCAGAAGAATCAATTGGAAGCTACTGTGAGTCAATGGCGCGATTATAAGGACGAATACGAAAGACTCAGCGATTGGCTGCAACAGTTTGACATTCTCATCAAAGCTCAAAAAAATGCTCTTTTGCCAAATCTGAAAGAAAAGGAGAAGCAGGTGAAAGAAGTGAAGGAATTGCTCGATAATTTAATAAAGGGCCAAGAGCAGATTGATAAATTTAACAAAACTGCCGCCGGTCTGCTTTCGTCTCATTTAGACACTTACGTCAACAACCAGCTGCGGCATTTGAACTCACGTTACCAGGTGCAAGTAAATCTCGCGAAAGATGTTTTAAACAAGATCGAGACTAATCTGGCGCAACATCAGGAATATGAAAGCAACCTTGAAAAAGCTCGTGAGTGGATCGAAAATGCCAAGCAAATTATACGCCAAGGAACAGAAGCTGCCTCGAGCAGCAGTCGCGAAGAATTGCAGAGTAGACTCGACAAGATCCAGGAATTGTTAAGAAAACGCGAGGAAGGCCAGAACCTAATACATTTGACTGTAAATTGCGGCGAGAAGGTCATGAGAAATACGCGATCGGATGGTCGTGAGGAGATCAATGCTCAGTTGAAAGAGATTCAAAATGACTGGGAACGTCTGGTAAAGAAGATCTCAACTACAAAGGTGCATCTCGAAACGAGTCTCTTGCAATGGGCAGATTACAGTTCGTCGTATTCGCAGCTACAACAGTGGATTAGCGATCGCGAGGCTAAGCTACAGCAGGTATGCGAGCAGAAAGTATCTAAAGCTCGAAAAGGCTTAGTTGGATTAAGCTCTTTGGCAATCGGAGAAAGAAAGGCGAATTTGCGGCAAACTAACAGCATTGTACAGGATATCGTGGCGTTTGAGCCAATGATTCAGTCAGTCGCCACAAAGGCCGAAGATTTGCAACAGGCGACGCCAGCCACAGAGATCTCGATTAAATATGAGACTCTAAGCAAGCAAGCTCAAGAATTGTACGCAAAACAGAAAGAGACTGTCGAACAGCATCAGGCATTCATCGATAGCGGTAATGAATTTGTTCAATGGATACGAGCAGCGAAAGAGAGACTTGGCAAATGCTCGGAGCCTACGGGAGACAAGGAATCTTTGGCCAGCAAAATCACGCAACTCAAAGTTTTGCAGAGTGAATTGCCCGAAGGTCAGAAGAAGCTGCAGAAAGCTTTGGAACAAGGTAACGCTGCCTGTCAGATCGCAGATGCTGAAGACAAGGAAATAATCGAGGAAGAAGTGGCGTTATTGCAAGAAGAATACGATAATTATGTGTAAGTAAAATAAACTTAATTTTTTAAATATAAAAAAGAGAGATGTAACAAAACATTAGATTCTATATTTTTGTTTTTTTTTATCATATATGACACATGACTCTATATATGACACATTTTATGTATGCATTATAATTTATAACAGAGACTCACTAAATAATACGAAGAGTTTGCTCGAAGTCGGCATAGTAAAGTGGACTGAATACGAGGATCAGTTCTTCGAAGCTACAGAATGGCTTACGCAAACTGAACAATTAGTTCAAACGTTTAATAAATTGCAAGATAGTCTGGAAGAGAAAAAAAATGTTCTAGAGCAGTTCCAGATTCATTTGCAAACATTGTTTGACTGGCAAAAGGAGCTAGATCGCTTGAATATGAAAGCGCAGATGTTGCTGGAAACATGTGCCGATACGAGAATTTCTAATGCAATAACGCAACTCACTACCAAATACAACGCACTGCTATCTTTGGCTAAAGAAATAATGCGGCGACTAGAATTGCATTATCAGGTAATTACAATAAATTCCTACAATATAAAATTAATATTCATTATTATCTAATGTTATGTAAATAATTAGAATTTTTGTTTTAATTTTAATTTTAAATATATATTCTTCTTTATCGTACAAATATAACATATATACAGACATACAATAATATATTAATCTGATTTTCTAAAATGTTAATTAGGAGCATCAACAACATAATACTTTGTACCAAGAGTGTCAAGATTGGATCGAGCGTACGCGAGACAAGTTGAGTGAATGCAAAGACATTCCCAGTACATTAACCGAAGTTAACAATAAGTTACACACGTGTAAAGCTATTCGGCAAACGTTGGAGCAAGGTCAGAATAAATTGCGTTACGCTTTGGAATTGAAAGAGAAAGTCATTATGAACACGGAACAAAATGGCGCAGCAAAAATTCAAGAAGATACTGAGAACTTAAAAAGCGAATTCGATAAGCTGTTAGCCGACGTAGAAGATGTGAGACAAAAATTGTCAGCGAGAGCGAGCATGTTGGAGGAACTTAATAAGATTCACCGACTTATTTCGGATTGGTTGGAGGAAGTTGAAGGCAAGGTTCAACCAGGGGACGTATGCAGAAACGATCTCAGCGAGAAACGTGCTCTGTTAGAAAAATATAAAATTCTGCAAAGAGACATTCACGGTCATGGCGAGACGGTGGATCGCTTGAAGATTCGTCTTACGGAAAACCCTAGCATACCGAAAAATTCTTACGAATTGACAATCAACAAATATGATAGCTTAAAAAAGCTGATTTCCGAAAAGATTCATGTAAGTAGAACTTCTCTTTTTGAATTGCAAACAGGAATATATAATATCATAATATTATTATTTCTGTTATTTTAGAATTTGGAAGATCAGGTCAAGGATCATGAACGATTCCAACAAGCTCTGAACGAGGCAGGTGACTGGGTGCGTCGTACGAAAGTCGAACTCCAACAGTACAGTGATACTCATGGCGAGAAGGAGCGAATCATCGAACGAGAGAATAAAGTCAATCAAATCATCTCATCCTTGCCAAAAGGCGATACATTGATTTCAAAAGTGATCCAGCTGAGCGACGTTGTGATCTCTAAAACGGGACCCGAAGGCCAAGACTCCATTAAGCAAGACATGAAACAGATACAGGCTGACTGGAAATCCTTGCAGGCACAATGTCACGATTCGCAACAAACTCTTGCCAATTGCATCTCGAGCTGGTCTCAGTTCACGAACACGTTAGATGGTATGAAGCGGTGGATAGATCACTTCCAGAAAAAGATTGCAGACGAGCAAGCTAAAGATAACAAAACTCCAGAAGATTTAGAGCGTTGTAAACGTTTGGTGGAAGAGGCAATTAATCAAAAACCAGTGTTGGAAGATTTGAATGACAAATGTGAAGCTTTGTTGGAGATTAGCGCTTGCAGCTGGGCGCGAGATAAGACGGTGCAGCTGCAATCGGCGTACACGTCGCTTTTGACCGACGCGCAAGGGCTCGTTTCGAGAGTCGAGAAGAATCTGGCCGATCACACCGAGTTCTTGAAAGCCAAGAAAAATATGGAGGATTGGTTACGTACAGCGCAAGGTTCGATAGAAGATTGCATCGGTGTAGGAGACACGGCTTGGGCAAAGGATAAATTAGAAACCTTAAGGGTAAGTTTTATTAAGTTCAAAAAAATTATACAAAATATTTTGGAAATGATCGGCCAATATATTACTAAATTATTTTACTAATCGCACTAATAAAAAAATACATCATACAAATGTAAATTCGTAAATGTATTCTTTTTAGTTATACATTTTAGAATTTGTTATACATTAACGAAAATACTAAAACAAACTGTCAAATAAATATTATTTGAAAGATTTATTCTTAAATATGTATGATAGCAAAATTTAAACAAACGTAATTACATAAATATTTAGTAATAATAAAATTATTTTAATTCAGCTGGTCGCGACACGTGTAACGGAAGGTCAACATTTACTGTCGACGTTGCAGAACGCTTTCGCAAAAGCAATTAACATGGCTCTTCCAGAGCAACAAGATCAGTTACGATCGGATATGGCCAATCTACGTTCAAATTGGGAACAATTGAGCATGGACCTTAATACGGTTCAAGCCAAAGTAAAGTCGGTTTTGAGTCGCTGGGAGGATCACGCAGAAGCGCATAATAAATTCGCAAAGTGGTTAGAAGAAAACGAGAGCATCGTTAAAGGATCTCCGGATACGAAGGGCGAGTTCGGCGAAATGAAAACGATGTTTGAACGATACAAACACATTCAAGAAGAGATTCGTGATAAGAAATCAGACTTAGATCATCTGATGACGGAAGCAACGGAACTGTCAGCTTGGGCAAAGAACTACACGACGCTAAACGAAACGAAGCAACTATTACATCGATGGAAGGCGCTAGCCGAACTTGTCGGTGAGAGGAAAAAGCTTATGGAAAATGAGATGCAAGAATATAACGCGTATCACGCTGCTTTGCAAGAAACAGAAAAGTGGCTCTTGCAAATCTCCTTCCAATTAATGGCACACAATTCTCTCTATATTACCAACAAAGAACAAACGATCGAACAAATCAAACAGCATGAAGCATTGTTAGCTGAAATTCAGAAGTACCAGGAAATATTAGACGAACTGAAATTGAAAGGTCACAGTCAGATAGATCGATATGTTAGTGCGAATCCCACTATTAGATTAACCATAGAGACGCAATTGCAGAATGTACAGGATAGTTACAATTCGCTTTTGAACACCGCCCTGCAAATCAAGAACAGATTAATGGAATCTCTAACTAAGTTTCAAGAATATGAAAACACTCTGGAGAGCATCATGAAGAATCTAGATATGTACGAGGCGGAAATGACTCAAGGAATGGAAGCTCCACTGGATAATTTAACGTCTGCCGAGCAGAGCCTTGAGAGTGCTCGTACTCTGCACAATAAGCTGCAAGCCGAAAAAGCTCGATTGGCGCTCGCGGTGGAAGCTTGCGAGGCTGCGGCGGCATGCGTTTCTAGACCCGGAAGTCCTCTCGATGCTCCGCCCATTCAAGTCCCCGCAAGAGAGGTCGAAGTAAGAACAAGACTCGATGATCTTATTGACCAGGTATGCGTTTGATTTCACTTATCAATTAGTTAAATAAAATTAGTAATTGTAATTCCGTAAATTAATTAATATTGTAAAATTAATCTTATGTAGCAAATATGTATAATGAATGATCTGTCTAACATTGTCTAATTTTTGCATATTACAATTTTTCTATCTCATTAAATCTATTTAATCGTATCTAATACAACATAAACAGAAATTTTCGAATCGTACGTGTTTTCAATGTAAATTATATTATATATCTTTAATTTATCAGATGCAAACACATTTGGCGAATGTGATGAAAACGGTGGGCGAACTCGAGGAGCAACTACGACAAAAAAATTCGCTTCGTGCTTGGATTAATCAGCAACGGGCTCTCTGCGCTGAATGGAAGTCACGACCAGCGAAACTGCGAGCGGAGGCTGCCCAGACAGAGTTGCAGGCGATGAAAGAATTGCTCACTAACGTGGGCGAGCGTCGCACTCGCGCATTGACGGAATTATCGATTCATGAAGAGGATCATGATATTGAGGAGGGATTGAACAAACTGGAGGTCGAGCTGACTGATGCCATCGCCGGAAAACAAGCTGCACAGGATCTCATACAGAAGTACAGATCACAAGTGCAGGATATTCAAACATGGCTCGATGGTCTGTCGAAGAAAGTCGACATGATCGAGAAGGGTAGTGGATTGACTATCGGTCAGAAAATTTCAAATCTCAAAGACATCACAGCCGAATTTGAGTCTCAGGGCACGGAGAAATTGGCAGAGATAAAGAAACTGGGCGACCAAGTGATGGATTCGGTTAGCAATCTGGACTCTCAGCAAATAGAAGAGCAAATCAAGTCGGTAGAGAGACGATACGCGGATATTGGTAAGAAATTACAAAGGAAAGCCCAAGTTTTGGAGATGACGGCACAGGGCATCGAAGCGACCAGGCGAGAAATCGAAGAGAATCGCGAGTGGATCGAGCAAAAGAAGCAACAGATAAAAATGCCCGAATTGCTTGGTTTTGAAAGCAAACAAGCGGAAGAAAGGCTTCTCACTCTCAAGGTAATTTTAAATTTCATTTATTAGTTATTACCTTTTTTTCAAAAACTGGTTGAAATTTGGAACGTTTTTGCAATTTTAAAAAAATGATTTGTCCCATTTCTAGCTTTGCACAGAGTAACTCATAAGTGCCACAAACAATACAAAATATTTCAATCAAATATACGCGTCGGAAGGCACCTTTATGCTCGATAAATTAGCCTCTCGGTCATTTAAAGAATTCTAGTTACGCCAAAAATAATTTGTCCCATTTCTATATATATGTCTATATATATATATATATATTTTTTTTTTAATTGCAAAAACGGTCCAAACTTCCACCAGCTCTTTTCAAGAAATGTGTATTATTTTTTAACTATAATATTACGTTTATACAGGCTATGCTAAAAGAGGCAGATGGAAAGCAATTGATTGTAGATACGCTGGAAAAGAGAGTCGGAAATATGCAGAACGAACTGGAAAGCAGCGAGCAGCAGCAATTAGAAGCCGACACGAGATCTTTGCGCGGCGAGCAAGTTGAGTTATGCGCTATTTTGAGGGAAGAAATATCCGTCGCGAGTGCTGCGGCTGATGCACGTCGCAAATTAGAAGGTGATATTGAAAAAGCACGAAATTGGATAAAATCCAAAGGCAACGATTTGAAAAAACTCAGCGGATATCTGCCTCTGAAAGCTTCGAAAGTTGAGCAAGATATTGCGCAACACAGCGGATTAGAAGCAGATATCGATTCCTTTAACGAAAGCAATCTTAAAGATATTCTCAAACAAGGGCACAACTTGTTGAAAGATTGTAATGCAGACAGTCGCGCAAAACTCCAGGCTCTTCTAGACGACCTAAGTAACGATTACGAGGAGTTGAAGAAGGAGGCGAGAGAAAAACAAGCCTCGTTAGCAGATCTTCTTCAGGGACGCAAGGCTTTTGAAAGTGAATTAGACAAATGTCAGCGATGGATTAAAGAAGCTGAAGTGGCCACCTCTTCCGAGTTGCGACCTTCCAGTCTTGACATTCTTCGCGAGCAACTTGCTAAGGTACGTATACATCCTTATAAAAAAACAAAAAAAATATTCATTGGAATTTTAATGCATCTTGTGTATCTTTAACAATGTATATTTGAAAAATATGAATATTTCTTCCTCTTTACAGTATGATCGGTTGAAAAAGGAGGCACAAGAATACGGTGATGATATAGAAAAAATAAATCAACAAGGAAAATCAATTTTACCTACTGTGAGCGACGCCGATAAGCAGGAATTGAGCGAACAGTTGAAAAATATGAAGGAAGCTCACGGACGAGTGGCCGGTGTGATAAATGAGAGAGCGCTTGCGCTCCAAAAGAGTATAGACGAAGCCGAGGAAGCTGCCGCGCGAGTGGCGGAGGCAATTCAATTTATGACAGATATTCAGAAAGAACTTCACGATCTGAACAAGCCGATCGGCGCTCGTGTGGAAGATGTAGAAGGAATGTTGGCCGCTTACGAAAGGATTTTGGGTGACCTCAAAGCAAACAAAGCAAAATTATCTGATCTTCAATTTGCTAATATAGGAGATTTACATGGCGTGCTAGCCCAGCAAGATGATCTAATAAGAGCTCTCGAAGCGCAAATAGCGAAACTTCGTCAGCTTCTGCTCTTGCGACAACAATTTATCGCCTTAATCGCAGAGATTACTACTTTTATTACCAAATATACTGAAATTGTTCGGGATATCGAGAAATCTGGACAAACAACGGAAGAGAAAATTAAAAGGTACTGTAATTACTGATATATGATTAAACAAATGTACCTATAAAAATTTGATTTTACTAAAAATGTTAACTATAATTAATTTAATTTTTTTTAAATTTAACAGATACGACGACGCTATATTAAAAATTCAGGAATGCGAAGCTACTCTCGCTAGTGCGACGGACAAAGGGCAGCAAATAGCGGCAGAAGGTTCGGTCGTGGATAGGAACAACGTGACGGAACAGCTGCAGTCGTTGAAGCAACAATTACAGGCCCTCCGAAGGGCAGTGGAGACGCAAAGAGAGCAACATGAATTGGCGGCAGCTGAACATAGAAGACTCGCTAACGAATTGGCGGATATCCTTGACTGGCTTGAAAGCAAGGAGAAAGAGGTCAAGTCCAGGCCGCTGTTGGAGAGAGATCCGGCGAGTGTCGAGGCGGAATTAAAGAAACATCATGCTCTTTGCGCCGATGTGAACGAATATCTGGATAGAATCAGAAATTTGAAGGAATCATTGCGCCATGAAGAAGGAATGCCTGGATCTTTAAAGGAGATGTTAAGCGAGGCAGTTTCCTTGTTGACATCCTTACCGCGAGAGATGGAAGAGCGTGGAAACTATTTTGAGAGTAATATGCAGATGAGATTGAATTACGCAGCCCTTACGGACAAGCTTCACAGCTGGGTTCGCGAAGCTGAGATTCGACTCGACAGCAACAAAGACGGTCTCGATTTTGAAAATATTCTTAGTGACCTGGAAGAACACAAGGTAAGAAATTCTCCTTATTATTTTTTTAATTAAATTATTTGAATTAATTAAATTAAGAAGTTGGAGAAACAAAGTTTTTTTCTATTATAAAATTAAAAATTTTGTGGATGAATAAGTTTAATTGTTAACTTTTGTCGTATTTTTTAGATATATTTCAGCTCCGAATCTTCGATACGTGAACTCGTGTCACAACAGATTCAACAGGTGGCAGATAAGATCTGGCCGTCTTTAGATAGTTACGAGCAAGAGGAGCTAAGTGCTCAACAACAGCAACACACTCAGTTGTTAAAGAACACCCTTAATACGGCTAAGTCGCAACGTTCACGTTTGGAGCAAGGTGCAGAAATGTGGAAGGATTACACGCAAAGCTTGGAACGTGTTCGCGCCGTCATCAGTAGAACCAGATTCACGGATGAACCAGTCACTACATTGGCTGGATTGCAATTCAATATTCAGAAAATCACGCATGCTCTGAATGATATCCAGGTATGTTCAAAACTACAAATTTTTCTTTACATACGTATACGTATATTTAAAAGAAAAATTATATTGCTTTACGTACGGACATATACTTTATGCTTGATTGATTAATTAGATGCATTTGTAACCTTTCTTTTTATTATGATTTACACAGAATCAACAATTCGAGTTGGATCTTCTAAATGAACGAGGGCGAGAGGTTCTCCAACTCGCAGATATTAACAATAAGAAAGCGATTGAATCTCAGCTCTCCGAGATTAATTCAGAATGGCGCGAATTAGTTTCGGGACTCGAAGGACGTAGAGATACTCTCGAGGCGTTATCGCGTCGTTGGGAAGACTTGGAAGCGCAATGGGCTCTTATCGAAACGCGATTGACTGCGACTCAGGAAAAAAGCAAACTCGTCGATACAGTGGTGCGGTCGAAACAACATTTACACGATACCGTTAAAGCACTAGAAGTAAGTAATCATTTTTCTAATATAAATAAAATAATGATTTTTCTACTAGAAAAAGTTAAATTACATACATATATATGTAGACAATATAAATGCACAATTAGCATCAGAACTAATATCAGAATAATTCGTAACATATATATATATATCATATTCTGTTTGAATCAATTGCATAAAAGTAGCTAAAAATATTGAAAATGGGTTAAGCATGTTCCATTATTGACAAGTGCATAGATATATAAAACTTTGTATAATAATAGAAAATATGTACGTCACGCGAAGCATACTTTCTGATCTTTTAAATGGCTTTGTTATAATGTCACATTTTATGTGGATACACATTCTTATTGATTTACCGTGCGCTAAGGGTACAGATATACTATTAGTTCTGTCTTTCTCTTTTCCTGGTGCACCCTCTTTATAAATGCCGAACGTGTCAGACTTGCACAGCCAGGCACCACAGGTGCTCGGCCCTCTAAAGCTAACTACTTTAGTCGCTCACGAATTATCGTGATGAACGCTCGTGGGGAACGATCGTATCAACGATATTTTTATTTTTATAAAAAAATGCCTCGACATTTTTGCAACTAGATATTTTAATATAAAATTTAATATGTGATAAACAATTAAAATATTATTAAAAAGTTTTTGGACATAGTGCGAACTGACCGAAGTTAGTTAAATACACTTTCTGACCTTGTTGTGACCAGGAACTCGTAACGGAAGCTGAAAAACTTAAACCTGTAACGGAAGAAGTGAAAACCTTGGCAGGACCTGTACTCGCTTATCTCGCGGCATTTACGGAAGCGCCGGCACAAAATCTCGAGGAACGCCTCGAAAAATTACAAAAATCCGTCGAATCGTGAGTCAAAATGCATCATTTTGTTTTTATATCTGCTCAGAATATGGACCAGCACTGCCGCACCAATCGCTAGCCAACTAAATCAATCCAATATTTTAATTATTGCAAATAGTCAAGTGACACTTTTACAGACTTTCGATAGACTAATAATACAAAAATAGTAGAGTATACGACTTTAACAATTAATATTTTTTCTATGTATTCTAGCAAAAATATTTGCATTTTATATTGCATTACAGATTTATAAAGTTTTATTTTCAAATTTTAACATCATGATTACAGTTTAATATCAGAAATAGCATATATGCATTTTTCTTATTATATTTAATACGCCGAATAAAATTGATAATATGTAATCATAAAAATTTAATTTCTAACTTAAAAATTTTATATTTGTTTTATCATAATATATTACTTTATGTGAAATTTTATAATAGTTCAGGGTCTTTGGGCTAGCATTAAAGGTGCTATTAAGTCCTTCTGCAAGCAGATTTGCATGTGCATGCATAAATGTGCATTTGAGGCTTCTGCTTACATGTTCCCTTTTTTCTACGCATATACATCTTCTATTTCAGCAATTTTACGTACCATTGTAATATTTACACTGATGTAATCAGTATTTCTAGTATTCCTTTCAGGTGATTATATCGTTTTAATTTTTGCATATTGGTACATTGATTAAGAATAATATAATTAAATGTAAAAGTATGTCTGTTTCTTTAATTTCGACGTCGCACATTTAAGGGAAGATTGCGAGAGATTCTGAAAGTGTTTTTTAATAAGCAGAAATACCGACACAGCGCGAAAGTGCTGTAATTTTGACAAAGGTTTTCAAGAATGTTATCCTACCACGTCGCAGTCAAATCATTGCCAAAATACTACGCGAGCAATCGACCTTTCAGTCGCAAAGTCAGTGGTAAAACAGTTAGTCAATGAGCGAGGAAACTAAAATATTCGTAAAACGATACTGCAATTATTTCAAAAGAAAACTGTTACAATATCTCATGAATCAATAAAAGTGCGAAGGAATGACAGTGAGAAACAATTTTGTAAAAATTATTAAGGTAAATTTAAATTTCCATATTTATGATTAGGTCTTTCATTAAAATCGATATTATTATGTAATAATCACGATGAAATGTTCTCCGATAAATTTCCGGCACATCATTATTCAATCATGTTTGTACTATTTCAATTCACGGTTACATAATGTTGCGTAAAAATTACAAATCAAATACATAATGACAATTACGACGCAATGTGAGTGCAGATCCAAATTTGATGTAATGCGACTAGCGTCACGAAACAAAGTATAAATAGAGTACAGATATATAAATAGCTTGCTGACATTTCAATATATGCAATTATATATGCAATTATCTATATTCTATAATATATCCCAGATTTAATAGAGTCTGTCGTTTATAAATTATTTAGCTAATGTAAAATCGATTTTATTCTAGCGAAAATATCAAGAAAAGATAAAATGATATCGTTTATCATAACATTTCAATCTTATAATATTTATGCAATTGATTTTTTTAAATTATAGACCAGCTCTTAATTGTAGATAAAGTATACTTGAAATTCAATTCAGATGAATTAGATTTTCTTTTTATAATTAAAACCTAATTTTTAAAAATCTTTTATTTTTTGTTTTTAATTTAAGAGCTGTTTTTCTCACAATATTTTTTGGTTAAAAAATTGCAAGTTTGTAATCAAATTAAACAAATCGCGATCGCGTGATTGCTTAACATTCGCGTAAGTTAAGTGCGTGCGCCCACATAGTTAACGTTTAACCGCGATCCCTGATATTTATCGATTCATCGTCGCTTCATTACGCGCCACGCTACGTCATCACCAAATCTGTCATATGACGTAATACGGGCCGTATAACACCGTATAAACAGTCGATATAAGATGGTTACAGCCAAGGAAGGTCGATATGTGTTCTCAATAGGAAACGTGTGTTCATGGCCCCTACCATACTTTTTGTTATCCGAAGTAGCATCACGCGTCAGTTCATTTAGTCATCATCGTACCGGCATCGACGACACGTCGCGCACGATGCTAAAGATCGTACTTGTCGCTGCATCTCTCCATCGACGCATCATCGACGTTGATTACGCGTTTAAGTGCTTGCGCGTTTGAGCACTCGCGAATAACGTCGGCGCGCGACGTTTTGACGCTTTGCCAGGTGGTGAACTGTCATCGAGCATGACGTCTCGTCTCGGTGTATTTACATCCGATTTCGCGTGTGTTGTGTTGTCAGTGCGGGAGTGGCGTAATTATCATTTGCAACGCAACACACGAATGAGAAACTCTGATGAATACTGACACTTGAACAGATATGAGCTTACGTTTTGGGAGACACGCTCCTCCGAGGTACGATATACACGGGATTTTTTTCTTTTTTTCTTTTTCCCGTTGAGTATCAATGAAAAAAAGAGGCGATTGTACTAGTTCGATGGGGAAATATCCGCGAATTACGTCCTTCAATCGCGACTTAATCAAGACGATTACTTAAACTTGCGAAACCTCATTTCTCGTACGGCGCAAACGTCGACGTTTCGCATGCGCGCAAAGCGAAGCAAACTTATTGTTAGCACGATATCGACACACGTGTATCGCATGCAAGAATCAGAGATCAGTTCTGATTGAGAATAATTTATAATTGCAGATGAAGACATTTAAGCTTGTATTATACTTTCATATTTTGCGTATCATTGCGGAAATCCATGAGAAAACACTCATTTTGCAAAATTAAATTTTTTTATGCATATCTCATAAAGCACTACTCTAAAATTTATTCTTTTTTCTGTAATTAATTAACAATGTACGAAATATGAGTATAATACAAAAATACTGTACACAACGGAGATCAATTTAAGAAAAGAAAAAAATCATGATCTATATAAAATTTTTTACATTCTGTACAGTACCTTAATGTGTAGTGTCATCATAGTTCGCTGGCCGATTGCGGGATACGTCCGACACCGATTAAATCGTCGTTAAATATAGATTTGGCATCTGAAACAAAATCAAACGTTGCATCTTATAATATCATATCGTATACCATATATAAACAAAATATGACATCACATATGTATCTATAATACATGATGTAATAGGATATGCCGTAATAGTCGGCACGCGATTCTGGCAAATTTTTCGCGTTAAAACATGT
The DNA here is from genome assembly GCF_000956235.1 of Wasmannia auropunctata. NCBI lineage: Eukaryota > Metazoa > Arthropoda > Insecta > Hymenoptera > Formicidae > Wasmannia > Wasmannia auropunctata. Next base: position 1,079,871 of record NW_012026969.1, read on the forward strand.
AAGCTAAAACAAAATTTATTTATTTTTGTACTAATATAACGATTATCCAAAATGATAGAAAGATAAAACATTTAGGATAAAATTACATTCTTAGATGCAACTAAATTTTGTGATTTTTGTCATACAAATATTGCTACGAAATTTTTATAATTTATGATAACATTACTATTTTTATAACTTATAGATAACATTAGTAGATTTTTTTGACAATCGATTAATAAATTTTTTTTTATATTAATTATGGTTTATGCTACTCATTGTCAAATGATAGTATACGTGCATGTAATCTCAATCTCAATTTTAATTGCTATACCATTTTGCGATTGTTGTTATGACTCGTGTTATTTCATTATGATAGTCACGGTGATTAAATCGTGTGCAATACAAATGGACGCGTATAAATCTGCCGATTCAATTAGGCTAACATAAGATACTTCGAAGAGTACTTTCATCAAGAAAAATTGCGCAGCAAATTACACAAAATAATTTTACGAAATCGCGTAAAGAGATTTGTAATAAGAAACTCCGGTTGAAATTAGTCGTAAAATTTCTGTTACAAGTTGCACGATATGACCATCACGTGTTTTTCACGTCATTATTTAAAATCATTCTGTACAGTATTCTAATTCTTCGTAACCCATCAGCTTTACATCTTCACCGGCCGATTATTCTTAGGACGTTCTTGGCTAGCCAAGCCGATTCTAAGACCAGGCCGCATGCGTCGCGGCGCCTCGCCAACGCGTCTCGACTGGCGTCTAACGCTAGCTTAGGCGACTGTAACCCTCCAATAACGTTTCGAACCGCGAACACTGCTGTTTGGCTTGATAGTGCCGCGCCATACTGTTGTCCGGATAAACGCGAGAGCAAGGACGAAGATAAGAGAGAATAAGCGAAAAAAAGGGAAGAAAGTGAGAAGTTCGCGCTCAGTTCGCCGTCGATTGTATCGCGAAAACGCGAATATATCGCGCGATTACTGCAACCGAATACATAGGTACATATATCACTCCGGCTTATCGCTCGATTACGATATCGTTCAGACAGACAGATTGAAATCAGACAATGATTCAAACGCCGCTAGTAACGAGAAATTTTTATGACATCTGTTAGAGAGGTACAACGATTAACGAAATAGAATTGCGCGCAGCGCATGATTGCAACTAGCAAGTCGCACGATCGATGGAGCTATATCACGGATTATACGAAATCGCGTGAGAACAGATAATTGTTTCGCACCTAAACTCATAGCGCTGGAAATAGATCACTGCGTGCGAATGTTAACAGTTCCTAGAAGGAAACTCATCTTGGCGATAAATTTGATTCGGCTGTCGCAAATTTATCATTCTAATTTCTCTTATTTCAAACGCGCAATTTTCATTACTGCGCGCGATCACGTCAGAGTTGAATGTACAAAATAAAAGTATTATACAAATTAATGTATATGTACGGACAATTAAGCTCCTCGCTAAAATAAAAAGGCATTCGTTATATTACATTCAACGTTACGTTATAAGAAAATTATTGAGAATGAAATCAAACGAGTTTCCAAGATTTACATAATCTGTTACATCACAGATTTTTTTCCTTTTCTTTTTTTTTATTTCTTTTTGTTTGCATTTCATCACGTTGCATCTGCCGGCCGGCGATCGTATCTCGCATTCAGCCCAGCGCGATGATGTCATCGTAGGAAAAGAATTATTCGTATACAAAAGACAACATTGACATCGAGAACCCTCATGGTCACGTATTTCGAGAGCGACGTGACAAAATCGGCAAATATATAATCAATTTACAATTAATGTCAAATTAAAAGATCGCATATTGTAACGCGATAAAATTAATTATAGTAAATTAATGGGATTTCGATCTCCAGCAAATAGACTATGAAGGAAAACGGGATGAATCGTGACAAATTTCGAACTTGTAATTATGCGTAATTCTCCACCCGAGAAACGAAAATATGTCATTGTTGAAAAAATAGATCGCTTAGCATTGACGAAATTGAAATTGTGCGCTTTCCTTCCGAAAGGACGATGACAGCATACGAGTTCTTGGCAGATGACATCAACGGTTAAATTATTCTTTGTGACTTATGTTGACTGTGCAACCAGTAGCAAAAAATCGTGTAATGTGCTCTGTTCTTATTTAAAGAAAAGACTTTTCTGCATTTACTAAAAAAACATTCTTTATAGTGAATGGAAAATAGAAAATTATATATTGTTACTAAAGTTCTATTACAAAATTGTATGATATTTTTTTTATATTCATTTGATTTGATAAAAAAAATTAATATCTTAAAAAATAACATTTTGTTTCGAGACGCATCAATTATGTTTCATGTGGATGCTAAATGAAATAATCGTCTCGTAAAATCATGTAGTACTTTTTTTCAAACTAGTATCTTCCTCGTGGTATACCGCGAGTGTGAATAGTCAGCTAAACTCCCATCGGTACATACTTCCTTCGTCTACTTTTAGCCAAGGCTGCCCCGACTGCGCGACTTCGCCTGGGATCGGGCCAACCGAAGCTCAGCGACACGCATTTCCGATTCTAAATTTGTCTCACCTCACCACGAATGATCGCTTAAGGCTACTGATTGTCCCATAAAATTTTTCCCACGTGGAATTTTATTATGTTATAACGTCTCGAAATATACCTTGTCAGTGATATTTTAATAAATTATGCTACACACGCGTATGTAATATGTTATAGGCAATAATAGTTTGTTTTACTACATTTTATTATTTTATTAAAATTTTCTCATTTTTTCACATAAGCAGTTTAGTCTTTATACTATTTATATTTTTTGTATAATTGTCATTATTCAATTTTTTATTTAAGAGAGATATGATATTACAGAGATAAGTATTTTACTTTCAAAATTAAATAATCAAACTTGCTTTTCTCGCCAATAGCCAATCTTCCCTTAAATGCCGAAATGTATTTACATAAATTCAATGCTTCTGTATGATAAAAGTATATTTTAAGAGTCTCTTTGATCTTTACGAGAGGCTCTTTCGCTCGAATCGTCATCGTTCAAATCGTCCTTTTAGACTCGTCGATTCACTTCGTGGGAAGTCCGAGAAGGCGAGCGAGGATCTGGAGGCGCTCGAAAACATCGAACGTGAGATCGAGCGCCTGCGAAAGCGACTGAACGAGGCGCGCGAAAGCGCGTCAAACTTATACGTTTACGGCGTTGATCAAGACACGACCGAGATCGAACTGGGCGAGCTGCGCTCACAAGTTGAGGATCTCGTCGACACCGCCAAGAAGTTCTCAGGAAGCATTAAGGCGCGGTACCAAGCTAGCCAGCAGCTAGTACCAAGTGATATTACCCAGCATCTGACCGCACTCGAGCTTTGTGCCGAGGCGACGGCACAATCAATGGAGGAGAAACAGAGAGAGCAGAAACGTGCCAGGACCGTCAGGTCAGACTATCTGACCGACGTGGATGAGGTGCAGGCATGGATTCGCCAGGCCGAGCTCAAAGTACAAGACAGATCGGTCGAGCCGGCCATTCTCAGAGAACACCTCAGACAAATACAAAACGAGCTGGGCACGATTAGCGATAAGCTCGAACGACTGACGAGGAACGGGCAAACCATCGTCAAGAACACGAGGGATGACGCCGAGAAGGAACTAATCAACAGCACGATCGGTACTCTTACTGAACAGCTGGCGCAGGTCAGAAGCTGGTTGGAAGAGAAGAAACAAATTGTCGGTGACACCCTAGATGCCTGGCAGAGGTTCCTCACGCTTTACGAAGCTGTCAAGGCATGGACGGAGGAAAAAAGACAATTCTTAGTCGAGCCATTGAAGCTCAGCACTCTTCAGCAAGCCAGACAGAGACTGCACGAATATTCGGTATGTGAGGGAACGTTACGTTTTTTAACGTTCTAAGATACGCCACAACGTTCGGCTGACACTTCCTTCATTTTATAGACGGCAGTCAAGAGCTGTAAGCAGGTGAATAAGAATCTCAGTGATATGGGCAAAGAACTGGAGAATATCGGTCAGGTAACTACCGTGGGCGATCTACCGGAGAAGTTGGCCGAGGCGGAAGAGGGCAAGGTTCAGGTCGAGGGTCAGCTGTTGGAAAGGGTTAGTTCACTTCGACCGAAATTTAAATTATTATCAGCTGATTACCAAAAATTCCCATATTGTAGAATGCACTGTTGCAAGAGGCCAGCGAAGAATGGGAGCAATGCGAGAGGAAGATGAAGGACGTGCGGAGCTGGATGGAGAAGGCCAAGCAGACGCTGGAGTCGCCACAGAATAAGAAGAAACCGCTGCGTGATCAACATGCTATTCGTGAAAAAATGCTTAGCGACATCGCGATTCAAAAAACGAAGATCACTATCTCGGTGGAGAAGCTCGAGGTGCACTTTAGATCCGGTATCGTCGGTGACAACCGGGTGAAAGATACCGCCGACGATCTGATCGCCGAACTCAACTCTCTTCACAGTACCGTCAAAGAACAGACAACTTCTCTAGAAGTTTGTTTAGCGCAGATAGATCAGTACCAACAGGTTAGCGGAATGGGAAAAGTGGCATTCAGCCATCAGACTACGAGTGCAATTTTTTTTCCCTATATCGAGCGAGATTGTCTTGTTTCCGTTTCAGGAAATTCAACAGTTAAGACAACACATTGTGCAGGTGGAGCAACAACTGAGGACGGTACTCAGCCCGACGTACATGCCGAATGACCGAGAAAAGGCTCTTCAAGAGCAACAGGTAGGCACAATCCTTCTTTCCCTAACTTTCTTATCACCTGCACAAGCGCGCTGAAGCAGCAATTGATTTTTGCATTTGCTCGATACCAACTTAAAACCACCACCAAGAGAACGCGTTGTTTTATTCCCTTTTAAAGTGCCATATCGCGCGCGCGATTGTCGGGGGTAGTTTTCTGCGTTCTTGGACGCGATTATGTAAAATCTCTTCTTTGAATAATATTCGCGTAATTAGAAAACGCATATGATCTATAACTAACCGTCGATCGAGCCATTATTAACCACATATAACTAGAATTAACTTTTGAGTTATTTGCCATTTGCCTTATCGAAAAATACAAAATAAAATTATTTTTTATACGTATCGAACAAATACCATTAATTTGAAATATTAAATATGGATAAAATTAAGTCTTTACATGAAATGAAAAATTAAAAAATGGCTAATAACTATACGTATAAGCATGACTGGAAACATCTTCTTAAAATGAGATATCCTTATTAAATTATTATCATATATTTGTTTTCAAAATAGTTGTAATTATTACAACGATGATTAATTCAAGATGTTTCCGCTGTTTATATTATATACCCATCTTTTATCCTGCATCCTTCTCTTTTACGTGCGTATCTTTCATGCGTCGGAACTTCATGAGATATTAACATTATTTTCGAGAACTTATTGTTAATCGTTAATTGAACTCTGTTATTAATTACGGATTATTTGCGTTGAATTTCAGATTTAAATTGAATTGTTGAATAGGTGAATCTACATTTTGCGTAGACTTTTCTAAACTATCCAATATTTTACTGTCAAATAACTACATAATTTGCTAATATTTACTAAAATCTATTTTTACAGTAGACACAACGCGGATTGGTAATTAATTTAAAACAAATAAAAAAATTTATATTCTGTTTTTTTTCTCGTTTGTACGACACATATTCGCGAATTGGAAATTGAAAGTGTTCGATTTCGTGTTCATCGTGGTGGTACACTGCTTACAGGGTACTGGTTGGTATCATGTTCTAACTATGTTGTTCCGTTTTCCTCTTCTCACATTTACCCAACGTACATGTATAGTCTATTCCTCGAATCCTAGTTCTTAAGATCATTTAATCTTGCGAAATTCTCTTTTGTATTATTATTTCTGGAGGGGATTACTTGATTTTGCTTGTTTTCTGTGTTTCTTTTTTCTGGTTTTTTTATCGTTTAACTGTTTCACTTATTACGCGTGTACATCGCTACATCTTCGTATATTATACACATATCTTTTTCTTTACATATCTCCTGTCCATGTGTGCGCGCGTATATGTTACGTAATAAGTAATCACGCACATATGCCACTTACTAGAATGAAAGACCACGTAGAAAAACGCGAAGTACTGCCGCACATTCACGTAAAGCGTGTCATGCACCGTTCACACGTATGCATCCCTTACGTGATCTATGGACCTTTATGGTAGACTTTTGTAATTCAGTAAAACAATCATGAGCCATATGAGCCATAGGAAAATCAAGTGACCTCCGATGTCAAGACACGTGTCAAAACCGTGCGAGACACGCGGATATAGACTGCTGAAATTCTTTTCTTTTACAATATGCGTTAGTTTCTGTTTATTATTATTATTATTATTATTGTATTTCATTGCATTCATTTCTTTACCAGTTGTTTCATTTATGAATTTTTCTTTGCTATACCCCTTATTCCTTCACACCCTTGTCACTTCCAACGATCGCCCGTGCTACTTTACTTCTGCTACGTCCTCGCTATCTTCACCGTATTTCGATCATCGTTATTTACGTCGTTACGTCGTTCATCACGGAATTTTGCTCATTACGATCGTGACTTTTCCGTGCTCTGCGCTCTCTCTCTCTTCCTACTCAATGTCTCCTTGATCGTTGAAACCATCATGACCTAATCATCCTCATTCCGTCCCTCTCGCTCGTTCGACGTGTTAACGCTCTCAATTTGCATTTGCGAATCCTACGTGCGAGTAGATCTACCGCGAAAAAATCAAATCCCTGCAAAGTAAAATCCAGGCGCGCACCGAGAGATCTAAGCTACTCGTACAGCGAGGCACACCAGATTTGGAGTCCTTGGACCCATGACAATAGAGATCTACCCCCGTTAAATGAACCCGGTTCTCGTTGTCGTTATAATCTTTAGCTTCATGAATAGAAGTCACGCTCGTCTATCTTCAGTTCTATAATTCTTACTCGCTATTATCGATGAATAACGACAACGATAGCCGTCACGTATCAAATTATAAAAAACTTGATCGAAGGTAACACTAACGATAAAGACGAGGTAGAAAAAAAAATGCAAAGTGAAATCCGTTCTCGTTTTCGTCATCGACGATCTTCGATAAGATTGAATGATTTTTTTTTTTAGTTCCACGTAATTTTTGTAAGTAAGTTTTTATCGAGCATTGATTTTCTAATAGATATCACCCTACGAGATTATAGACGCGATTACGTTACGATGTATAAGCGCGCGTCTTCTGTTTTAAACATCTGTGCTTAAATAGCCATACGACGCGATTGAATAAGGAAAATAAAAAGCCCGTTTATTGTCAATCTATTTTTAAGTACATTTATTCACGAAACCCACTCATTTTACTTACGTAGGCAGAGAGATTTTTTGATATACTTTAATGCGTCTTGCTCAAACAAAACTTGGCTTTAAAAATGATACTGCCCCCTTCCCTTTATCCCACGAATGTAAAAAGACTCCTCAAAATTGACATAGTATATGTATTCCATTGCTGTGCCTTGGCTGACCTTCCGCGGTGGGTAAAGCAGAGCCTGCAACAACGGTTGGAGGATTGGAAGCAACGCAGCAAGACACTGGTGGATCAAATACACGCTGTGGATCCATACTACGTACCCACCAACGAGTACCGGTTCATAGGTCAAGCCTCGTACGCCGATATCGCAGCAGGACGTACCAATAGTCCGAGCTCGAGAAATTGTAGTCCGTATAGATACCAACGAGAAGTCACTCCTCCTACCATGACCGCGCAAGTATTACGACCTGCGGTTATGCGAGCTCAAAAGTTGACTACGGAATATCCTCCTTCGTTGGACGAGGTACAAGACTCGAAGGCGCAAATTCAGGAAACCGACATGGATTTAAACAAATCAAAATCACATCTGCAAACTGAGATACATGTGCAAACAGAAGATCGAGGCGCAATTGATGCGAAAGAATGTCAGCAAGTTGTACCTGAAGTTGTCGTCGAATCGTCCGTGCCACGTCGAGGACGATCACCTACACGCAAGACGAATTCACTCAGAATAAAAGAACTCAAAATGATGACGGATCAGAAAGGGGAAATCGACAGGCATGATAATCTTCGACCTGGTGCAAATTCCAGGCAAGAAACGCAAACGGAGTCCGCGAGGAGCAGTCTAGCACCATGCGAAGAACGAAGACGACGTTCGCCTAGTCCCATGTGGGTGCCCGGTTCTACCTCCTACGCCGACATCCTTCGCGGATGTGTACAGACGACGCAGATTAACACCGCATCTGCGCAACCATCCAGGCAAAAAATGGTTTCTTTATCCGGAGAATCTCGACGCGGTCGAGCGGAAGTTCCTCAGGCGGAACAAGTCACTGCAGAAGTCACTGTAGACGTTGTCGCAAATGTTAACAAATCTCAACAAGCCACAGAAGACCAGCAAGTAGCACCGGCACAGGAAATACAGGCAGAAAATGTGCAGATCGCAGAGACTTACTGTCAGGCGCCTGAAATTTCCACGGAGAAAGCGGAGGATCAAAGCTACACTGAATCAGAGTCGACTAATTGGACCGGTGAGACCTTGCAAGATTACAACGTACTGCAACACGTGAACGTGTCCAGACAGTCGCAACCGACGGAGATCTATGAATATATGATGCCGGAGACGATGCCGGAACTGGTAGGTTTCATCGGGTCTCATCTCGGAACGTATCCAGTGAGTTCGTACGTTTACGCGCCGTCCGGTCATCATCAGCAAGTGCAGCAAATTGAGTCGATAAACTTGAATCCTTATAATAACAGTTCTTTAGCTTACGCACCAGAACATTACGTCGCGCAAACAGCATATCTTTCGACATCGGACATATATCAGCAGACTCCGATGCAGCAGCCTGTTGATGATACGAGACACGCAATTGCGATGCTGGAAAAGCCTGTTGAAGTACCAGTAGTTAGGCAATCCGAAGTTCTTGAAGACGCGATTGCGAGTGAACCTGTTGATAAGTCTGAACAGCAAAAATCTGTAAATGTTTCCAATGTAGAAACTTCCACAACGAATAAAATAGAAGGAAAGAATACATTAGCATTGAATAATGTGGAAACCAAAGGACAAATCTTCTCGTACGCGCAAATACTTTCGCATGGACTCAATTCACGTGTTACTTCGACACGTATCGTCAGCGAATCGCCAGCTGCGAATTATCAGAGTAAGGAGCGTTTTAATTCATCAAAAGAATCACTTGAGTTATCATCTCGCGAATTATCGCCGTTACAGGAATCGAAATCCGAGCAAGATTCGCAATCATTTGCGATTACATCCGAGCAATCTAAACAATCTAAAGAGAACGACTGGGATACGATGAAGAAACGGGAGGTCAGAAAGAGGCAACAGCAACCGAACGACAAAATTAAACAAACAGATGAGAGGAAATCTCGAAAGCCTATCGATAAATCAAAGGAGAAACAAAAGAGAGAAAAATTAAGTCCGCCGCAGCAGTTGGAAATGCAAGACGAACCTCTTCCCGATAAAGTCAGCGATAGTCCAATGCAAATAGAGCAAAAACCAGTGCAGCAAGAAAAACCAGCAGTAGATTTAGACATGAATTCGCCGCAAGAAAAGAAACGTAGACAGAAGAAAAAGAAAGTAGATAAATCAATAGGAGATGAAATTGACAAAGCTCTTAAAGAGATTGAAGATATGGATAAACAGAAAACAAAACCTCAGAAAGACAAGCCTAAAGAACAAAATAAAGAAATCAAATCTCGAGATTCTGTTAATGAGACGGAAAAATATAAAAACGAAGATGATAAGAAACAAAGTAAATCCGGTGAAAAGTCCAGGAAATCAGAAAAATCTAAACATACAGCGAGAATAAAGGAAACCATGCCTATGGAACAAGTCATGTCATTGCCAAGTCAAATTAAAGCGAGTGATCAAAGTATTTTAAAAGATAATGCGGAGGGCAAAGAAGATACAAAGAAAGATGCAAAAGTTTTAGATTCCAAAAATGAACAGGAAGACCAAAAAGATATTTCCAAGGAAATATTAAAAGATCAAATCGACAACAATATCCACATTAATTCTAACAAATCCGACAATACAATAAAATACAAGAACAAAACTGATAAATATACAAAAGCCAAAGAACAAAGTAGAGAATCTTCTGAAAACAAAACACAGAACCAAACGGATGTTTTAAGTAATAAGAAAAAAGATAAAATAAATATCGTCGATGGAAATAATGTTGTAACAGAAATTGTAAAATTATCAGTCACTCCAAAAATCGATTTGGAAAATGAGAAGACAAATACATCTACAAAGATTGAAATTGTAAAAAAACATAAAGATGCTTCAAAAAAAGAAAAGAACAAAAAGTCAAAGGAGTTAAAGTTACAAGCTGAGGACAGTAACATAAATCAAGAAAACCTCGAGATTAATAAAGAAATAATCGAAGATAAATCTGTGGAATCAATTAAACCACCAACTGAAACAAAAGATTTAGATTCAAAAGCACTTGATATTACAAAAATCGCTAGTGACGTAAATGAAAACATTAAAAGTAAAATCAATTCTCGAAAAAAAGACAAAATCTCTAAAAATAAAATAAAATCTGAGACCGTAATTGAGTCGTCATCGATAAATCCGAGTACAAGTAAAATTCTGGATGAAATTAAAGTAAATTTAAACGATATAGAAAAATACGACGTTGTTCCAAAACCAGAAAAAATAATTGATGAAGCTAAAATTACAGAAGCAACAGTAATTGCTGAGGAAATTCCAAAAGAAATCATATTATTGCAGCATAAAACAGCTCAACAAATAGCACAGGAAATTGTACAAGTTGATAAAGATGATAAAATATATAATTCAGCTGAAGTTAAAGAATTAACAGAAAGCAAAGAAGCAGAGCACCAAATGAATGCTGAAATAGAAGCGGAAAACTTTGTGAGTGAAAATTCAAAGACTATAAATACAATGGATGAGAAAGAAACTGTTAATAATAATACAGAAGTAAGTGAAAAAACTGAAAAATTAGAAGTAGAGAAATGTCAGGTAAAAAGAACGAAAAAATCTGAAAAAGCGAAGTCTAATATTCAAGACAAAAGTAAAAGGAAAGAAGATAATACTGAAATATCGCAGCAAATCGAAAATAAATCTATTAAAAAGAAAGATAAACTTAATGTCGAAACTCTAATTACACCTTCGATAGAAACTGTCGTTCAAGATCAATTCACAGAAAAAACAATTTTAACTGAGCAACATATATTAGGGTCTAATAACAGCTGTCCTGTTCAATCAAAAACGGACATCGAAAATAACTACGGCGTTAAAATAGACGAAGGAGAAAATATAGTACTCGGCCAAGTTAATAAACATGCGCCAGAAACTGTTCCTAAAAGTAAGAAAAAGGGCAAATCAAAAGACAAGGCTGTCATTCAATCTACTGCATTGATATACGATACAAAATCTACAGAAAACTTTAAATTGAAAGGTGTGGTTGAAATCGCAGCATCCGCGGTTGTAGATCTAGTTACATCGACAAACGAAGAAGTATCTCGCAATGAAACTGTAAAGCTCACCGAAGGTGACATTAACTCGGAAGTAGCATTAACTTCGGAAGCAGTACCGGAAATGGATTTGGCTATTTCCACAGCATCTGAAAATGTTGAAATTATCTCTACTACAGAAACACTTTTTAAAGAATCTGAAGTTCCTTCAGAAATAAACAATACTATTTCGGATACAAAAGAAAAATATCAGAATATTAAAAATAGAAAATTCGATCATCCGCAAGAAGCAATTGTTAAAAGTGAGGATATTAACGTCGATATAAATAATAAAAATTCTCTATTAAAAGAACAGGATATTGAAAAATCGAAAGATATTGCATTCAAGGAAAAGACATCAAAACGTAAGAAAACAAAAGAACGCGTATCTTCTAAGCATACAATTGAACAAACGAAACAATCGTCTTCTTTTTACGATAAGTTGCAAGAGGAAATCATTTTCAAGAATGGTTCAACGAAAAAAGAAGAAACTCCGAAGTTTATAAGTCTCTCTTCTCTTGCAAAAATTGATAATATTGATAGCGAAAAGATGCAAGAATTATCGAAAAAGGATGAAGCTGAATTTGGTTCTAAAGTTTCAAGCGATTCGGTCGACAAAGTTCAAGTACATGAAAAACACGTAGACGAGACATGTAATACTAATTTGACATCTGAACAACCGTCTTTAACAGGAAAGGCCTTAATCATAGAGAAAATGGTCACTACCGTAACGACTACCACAAGCGTTCCAGGATCGGTAAAGGTCAAGCCACCTGATGTTAAGTCCGTTAAATCGGTAGAGATCATAGAAAACATACCCCTTCCCAAAATCGTAGGTTCAAAAGTTACCGAGTTGATCACTTTGCGTCCTGAAACCGTAGAGGCTAGTCTTACAACTACTTACGCTAGGGTACCGAATGATTCTCTCGTTAGTAATTACTCGATGCAATCGGATCAGGCAGCAATTCCTCAAAAAGTAGGTTTAACTTCCGAGATTTCCACCGAGAACATCGTGATATCCGACGAGGCTCTATTCGGTAGCGTGCGAGATAGGAGAAGAGTTTGTTCGGATATTTCAGAAAGTCGCGATATATCACAGATGTCCTCGATCACTACACCCGAGGAAAGGACAGAAGAGGTCACTGCTCAATTAAGTGATAATATAGAAAGATTGCGAGATCAATTAAAGGTAGAAGTTCCTGAGGAGAAACCCGAAAATGAAAAGGAGGACACTGTTATAACAACGATATCAGGAATTATTGCCGCTGACATTAATTTACAAAATGACAATATTCTAGAAAACCAAAATATTAATAATTCTACTAAAGATGATAATATTGTATTAAATGATAAAACTAGTCAAGCTGATTCAAATATTTTAATTAAGGAGAATAATAGATATATAAATGAAAATAAAGTCAATGTAATCGAGAATGTTCAAGAAAAAGCAACAGATAATATAACTGAGTTTCAGGTGAAATGTGAAAGTGTGAAAACAAAGAAGGAAATAGAGCCTGAATATTTATTAGATCTTATTAAACCTTATGCCATAGACCGTCATGCTTACAATCACGCAGAAAGTAATTTTTACCGCTATTTTAAAGTTGTTAAAATAGTAAAAGAACCACAACCACCTGCGGTTGCGGTTCAGACAAGACCAGAAAGCGTAGAAAGAATTGTACAAGAATCGGTGATGAAACCTGTTAAATCAGCAAGTCAAGAAATGTGTAAAGTCGATGATAAAAGACATGCTCTTCTCATAGAGGCACCAAAGTATCCGATTACCAGTTTTTATGAATTTGAGTCGCAATGGGTTAAAATGAAATTCATCCCTGAAAAATCTGTAACTATTTCTTCTGATGATTCAGAAATATCGGTGAAAACTGCAAAAGGAACAGACAAACAAACCATTGCAGAAAAGGAGGCAGAAAATGCAGTGTCTGATCTTACAGAAGATACAGTTGCAATTGAAGAGAAACTTGAATCAATAGAAACAAATGATAATAAAGATAAGGATATGGAATCGAAAGATTTACAACAATCTGTACACTTAGTTTCCGATGATTCCTGGATGAATATTTTAGACGAGCCAATGATGATTGAGGATGATTTTGATGATACATTTGATTCAGAAGAAAATATAATTAATAAAACGGTAAATTCATCGTGCACAGAAAAAATTCAGGAACCGGCTATAACATTAGTTAGCACATCTGTTAATAATATGCCATTTAACGATATAAAAGACTTAATTAATATTACCAACGATTCATTATCACCATCAATTACAGAATTAAATGTCTCTGATGTTAAATCATCCATCGAAAAAATCAGTGATAATCAGTTGACAGATACTGGAACAATAACAGATACAAACATACAAGAAACTAAAATTGTTATAAAAAATAATATTGAAACCGAACAAGAAATGTTAGAAATTAAAGCAACACCATTAAAGACATCATCTGTACATTTAGAATCTGATGATGCTTGGATGGCTCTTCTTGAGGAGGAAATAATAATTGATGACGATTTTGATGAGCTGGAAACAGAAATAATAAAAGATGATCAAATTAAAAAAAGGGAAGAGGACATTGAAAAGAAAGAAACAAAGAATAAACAATTAATCGAGGAAGAACACAGAGAAAAGAAAAAATCAATAATTGACAAACAAGATGATAAAATTGAGCAAAGAGAACCAATTATTGAAGAACAAAAAGAAAAAATTAAAAAAGGAGCAAAGGTTATAAAACCAGGAAAAGAAATTGAAAATAAAAAAGCAATTGAGAAACATGAAGAAAAAATGGATGCGAAAGAACAGAAGATTGAAATTTTAAATAGTACATCTCCAACAGATATTGCTGTAAAAGATGAATACCATACTAGCATGAAAGATATTCAAAATGAAATTGAAATGGAAAAGCAAAACGACAAAACGAAAAATCAACCGAAGAAAAAGAAAGAATCAAAACATGCTAAAGCAACAAAAATTAAAGATCAAGCGAAGACTAAAACCACAAACATTCAAAGTGATGTAGAAATTAAAACAGATGTTAGTGAAAGTGATTTATCTGCGTTACAGAGTAATTTAGCAGAACATAAAATATTAGAAAATAAAACTGATTCTAAAACAAAAGCAGCAGAAAAATCTTTGACAGCAGATGAACAACAAACTGAATCGCATAGCGATAATATAAAATCAACACTTTTCTCAAACGAATTTATATCGAAATCAACGGAAGATACAATTAAAGAAGAGCATGAGAAGCCGTTATCGAAACGTGAAGAACGCAAGCGAAAATCTGATAAGAAATCTAAGAAACAAAACCAAAAACCTGAAGTTATCCTTGTAGAGAAATTAACAACAGCGAAATGTGAGGATAACATAAAGAAAGATGACAATATTGTTCTTTCTGAAGCAACAGAAAACGAATCAGAAAATTTTGAAACATCATCGATGATGCAAAAACAGGATGATATACCTAAATATGACAATCGGTTAAATCCGAATGCTAAATCGTGGGCAGCTATCGTTGGTACAAGAGGTATAACAGAAACAACCGTTGTTTCGAAAGACGATTTGTTTAACACTCAGACATCCGCTATTACTTGTCAAGATACAAACGATAATGTCACGAATATCGTAAAACCACCGCAAACGTCAACTGTGCATGATCCAAGCGAAATTCCATCAAAAGAAAAAACGCTCACAATGCATTCATCTCCATTAGAAAACGAATTAAGTAAAAATATCATGGAAGAATTAAAGGCAACAATGGTGGATGAAATCGCGGAAAAATCTACTGTATCGTCGAAACTTAAAGAAGGCAACAAATCTTACGCACAAGTTACAGCCTCTTCCCAAAAAACTTCCCCTCAGATTTCTCAAGGAGAAACATATTCAATTAAATCTATTCCATCAGAAACTGATCATTTAGCGATCGATGTAATAACACCTATTTCGGATGAAGTGCACGAAGATTTTATTACAGAGAAATTACAAAGTACATCAGAACAGGATAATAAGCAAGAAATTATACAGCAATCTTCTGATCACCAAACAGTTATTGAAAATCTCATTTCTCAAAAGGAATCAATTCCTTGGGTAGAAGAAGTGGAAAAAGAAACATTGGCCGTTTCAACTATTTCTGTTAATCCTATCAATACGAAAGATAACGAAACGTATGAAAAATCGGAAAATACATGGGCTGCAATAGTTGGTAAAAAATCTGTAGAATCGCCGGAAGCTAATGATATTAATAATCTTGAATCAAATATTTTAAAATCAGAACAAATTATGGAACAGTCTCCGACGCAGGTCCAGATTTATGTCGAAGAGGCTCCTAAACAGGAGCCTATAGAGAATTTAGTTCAGGTAGATGAACAAGGTTTTATGGAATTTGTTAACCGGAAGGAGTTACGCTCTAGACGTTCTAGATCACGTTCACGAAGCGCTAAGCGAGATAACAGATACGCAATTGTAGAAACCTCAAATTCGGTTAAAAACAAAAAAATAAAAACACCAGACATAACATCTGAAAATAATGACGATATTAAAGTCAAGGAAGAGATAGAAAATGAGATTAAGCCATCTGTGCAGAAATATGAAAATGAACAGAAAACAATTGATGAGAGTAATGAATTGACAAAAATTATTAAAGAAGAAAATGCAAAATCATCTAAAAAGGCGAGTGAGAGTGAAATGAGTCAAGGAACAAAATCCGAATCAAATATAGCACTTAAAGGTAAAAAGAATAAGTCGAAAAATAAATCTGGTAAAGATCATATAAAACAACAAAGTGAACTTAATGAAAAAGAATTAAAACATATCGAAAATTCGAAAGAAGATAAAAAATCTGCAAATGAAAACGAAACAGAACATAATAAGATTCAATTAGAAAATATCACCGATCAATTAATAAAAGGATTACAGTTAAATGAAGACACAGAGAATAAATGCATGGATGTGAAAATACTTCCTATTATTGATCAAGATAATATTATGAAATCTAAAAAGAAGAAAAATAAAAAGGAAAAATTTGTAATTGAACAACAGAGTGAAAATACTTCTGACATAGACAAAAAGACAGTTGTAGCTGCAGATTTAGAAAAGAAAATTGAATCGCCAGAGTCAAAATTAGATGAAGTGAAAATAAAACTTGACGAAGTAATTAGTACAGATATAACATGTAACATACCTGCGTGTCCGGAAAATAAAGAAATTTTAGAAGAGAAAATTGAAAAAAATGAAAAGAAAGAAAAAGAAATTCCTAAACTTACAAAAGCAGAAAAACGCAAACAGAAGAAAAAAGTAAAAATTGTCCAAAGTAAATCTACAGATTCATCTGACGATATAAATAATGTTGAAAATATTCAAATTAAAGAAACAGTTAAAGTAATAGAAGAAACTATAAATACTGCGTCATCGAAAGATAAAATAGACGATGAGTCAACAATTGAAACACAATCTATACATATAGAAGAAATTGAGAAGCCTTTGGAAAAATCTGAAGCTGTAATCGAAAATAAAATCTCACTTCCACAAATAACTCCGATAAAAGACAAACAAAAGTCCAAAAACAAATCCAAATCGAAGAAAGAAAAACGAGATCAAAATGATAAAACCAAGTCTCAAAATTTTACAACACTTTCAACTGAATCTAAGGAACTCGAAATTGTATCCACTGCAGAAAAGACTGAGATTATAAATTTGTCCAAAGACATAGTATGCGACATTACGCAAACTAAACAAGAAAATGTCAAAGATCAGGTATTAAACAATAAAAAAACAGAATTTTTACAATCTCCAAAAAATATAATTGACGAAAACGATTTTTCTGTTACCACGGAAATAATTAAGCAAGAAAACATTAAAGAATCAGAAAAAAATATCTCTGAAGTCAAAGAAATATCTAATAATAACATTATTTTGACAGAAAAAATTGAATTGCCTCAAACAGAAGAACCTAAACCTGATGATATTTTAAAATTGTACGATATTACAATTAACAACGATATTATAAATACGGAATCTGTATTGATATCGGATAAAGCAAGTAATTCTGCCGATGAAATCAGAACGGATACGTCCACTCCAGTTAATCACGTTTGTAAGCAAATAGAGTGTAACTCGATAAATGCAGTTATAAAACATTCTCCACCGTCAGATAAATTATCTTCAGCTGTGCAACAATCCTTCGAAAACGATGACAAATTGAAGCGCATCGCAAGCATCGAACAAGAAAACTCTGACGTTTTGGTCGAGCCTAAATCCAAAGTACAGTTCTATATAGCGGACGAGATCTTAGTTCTAAATCCTGATCGACGAAAGTATGCTCCTCCATCGACGTCCTTCCTGCAGGAACAACCTACAACCGACTTGCGTAATTCGTGGTTCCTGTCCATAGACGATGGTTTTTGGCCTGACAAACGACCCTATCACGAAGCCGAGCGTGATCATTTCGAGAGCTTAGCCTTGCATACGAAAAAGAATCTCTCACGCGACAGTACACATGATTCTGATCGTCATCGTTCCCGAGATCGTGACGACGACAATTCGGGCGGCGGTGGCGGTGGTAGTAGGTCATGGGATTCTTGTGGAAACTCGCGTTCCCTTCTGGGCACACCTCACACAGAGCGTATGGTAGCCGATCTACCTGGTGGCATATGTAGCTGGAGCGACTATAGTACTTATCTATCGAGCGAGAGCGAGCGGACAATGGATCAGAGTCTACCACTCGGCACAATCGAGGATCCAACATTTGATTCGGGCTTATCCTTGGATTACTCGTTGCCGAGAGACGTCCAGTCATCATCTCCTGAGTTCCTCTCGACATCTCATCCCTCCCATGACCCGCAGACCGAGTACATGGACTCTCTTGCAGACGTCGAAGTAACCCCGAGGGAATATCCTATTGTCTCTTCTTTGAGTAAAGTTTTCCAAAGTCCTGATCATCCTAGCACTTGCACCAGCTCGTCGACCTTTGTCCATCTTCCACAATCCAAACTGCATTTAGGTAAAGAGACGAGGGAGGGATCCGTGCAACAGTGCAGCCCGAACGGGGAGATGGAGAGAGAGACGGCTAAAGGCGAGGCTGAAAGGATACGCAGGATCCAGGTGCGATCACCGTCACGGCCAGTGCTCGGTCTTGTTCTAGTCGAATTTGAACCAAGTCCGCTGCTATATGTATATATACATGTATATGTATATATACTTGTTGTATTTAGTTATCTGGATTGTCACTGGTTTTTCGCTCTCTCTGTCTCTCATTTTATAAAACGACTACGTTTTCATTTTCTTTGTTCGATACTGAATCCCATGTGTGCGATTTTATTGTGTCGTCGATTACATACCCGTACATATGTAAATATATCGTTATTGCTCTCCCTGCTGTTGCTGTTATCGAATTATCATTATAATCTTGTTCTAATCTCATCTAACAAAACATTTTAATTTTTTTCGATATATGTAGCAAATCGAATTAATTAGTAAAATATATTCGATCTTCCTTTTGTAAAATAGAATTTGCATGCTTAATTGGCTTTCAATTATGTGCTTTTTGTGTATATATGTATTTACTTCAATAGCCTATATATTGCACATATTTTAAGCTATTTATACTTTAGCTTATAATACTGAAAACAAGCGATATCATCAAATATCAACGAAATAATTCGTGCAGAATAATCGAAAATTATCAATAGCTCATAGGAAATAAAAATTAATATGCAAAGCAGTTCCTGATTCTTTTTGGTTGCTGGCAACTTTACGTGACAGGTCTTTGCATTCGAATTGCTTAGCGAGGTATCCCGAAATTCATTGACAATTTGCATGATGAAGATTTATTTCTCCATAGATAACAACAAATGTTTGTACATATTTCCATAATAGAACCTGCAGTTGTCTTCATTCGATGTGCTTTCATTGTATTTTGCAGTGTGCCATTTCGTAATATCAGATAACATCTTTTCTTACAGGGTTTAAAAGTTTTCAGTTAATAGGATTAATATCCAGCGTGAAAATTGATTGGATTCCGTCATGTGCACGGCATGATTGAAATAGTAACAAATCTCTTATGATCGACGATGAAAAATTGCTAATGATTATTTATGTTTTAGGATGTCGAAGAAGGCCTCGCCTCTTTACAAGCAAGACTTTCGAATCTCGAAGGAACGATGAGCTACTTGCCTCAAGATAGCATAGAATCTATGCTTTCAAGTCTTATGGTAAGAATACAAAATAGAGAAAGAAAAAAATTAAAAATACAATCATTAAAAATTAAATAAAATTAAAGTAAGTTGAAAAATAGGAAAATTTAAAAAATTCTATTAATTTTATCACCCTTGCCGATTCATTTTGTTGTACAGAAAAGTTGGAAAAAATGATTGATCTATTATAACATCGAAGGATTCTTTCTATCTGCTTTAGGCTATATTGACGGAGCTTCGTACCTACGATGAGGAGACTACACAACTTCAAAAACGATTACACGAAATTCCTGCCGATATTGAATCTCAAAGACTCTCGGTAGCTTTAACGGGAATTCATACGCGTGTCACTTCCCTTCTCGATCAAGCAGAACGAGGGAAGACAGCTCTCGAACAGGCACGAGCAAGCCGAGAGAGACGTGGCCAAGAGATTCATACCTACAAATTATTCCTCGAAGAGACAGATGCTTGGCTAAGAAATGTCACATCAAAATTACATGAACAACATTCTGTTAATACTAGCAAGGTCTGTTCTCAATATAAAATTTTATTAGAAGATATTTAAAGAAATTTTATTTTTTGCGTTTACTATATTAGATCTAAATGTGTTTACTATTTTAGACTCTTATGTTTTATATTTATAAACAATTAAATTAGGTTATCCTTCTTTTTAAAAAATAAAAAAAAAATGAATTAAATGTAAAAAAAATTAACGTCCTCTCTTATTTTCTAATTACAAATTATCAAGTTTATAATTAGAAATCCATATTAAAATATCGGCTTAATATTGTGAAGAGATAATTTGATAAATATAATACGTTATTCATTGCACGCGAATAATACCGATTTTTCACTTGTCACAATGGGCAGGTTTTACAGGAAGAATTAACGAGTCGTGCACGTCAAGTCTCAGAACTCGAATCATTGCCGGAAGTGAGCGTGCTAGCGATAGCGCTGAAAGAAGCCCTCTTGGACGTAATTAATCGTCTCCAACGAAAGCAGCAGGTATCCAACGCTTTCCAGAGCTCGGGGGCTTTCGCAAATATCATTACTCTTCACGGTGGCTCGGTCGCTTAAAATAGTATTACAAAGAATTCGGAAAAATCAATCTTTGATTTTTTCGAAACTTTATCATATTAAAGCTTCGTCATATTGAAAACAGAAAATAAAAAGCTTGCAAATTGCGGTTATTACAAAGCAAATAAGCTTTGTAGAGTGAATCAAAGGTTATAGATGACAAATAAAATTACTGGACTATTAAATTAATAGTTGTGCGCAAAATTAAATGATGTAAACATCGTGAATCTGCATCAAAACTATTCCGCCTCTTGCTTGAGTAAGAGCCTGAAATAGTGTATCCGAATTTGGATAGTCATTCCGGAAACAACGTGTAATATACGTCAATTGGACGATGATGAACGCTTTGTAATAAGCGGCAATAAATAACGCAACTGTCGGCAATAGACATTCTAGCCGAGCTTAATAAAATAATTTTTTTTTGCATGCTTATACGAACAAGATATCGTTTAATTTTAAAAAAGATTATTTTGGGTATACTTATTTTTTTCTTTTTTTCTTCACCGTCGTCACTACAAACCCATGCGCTTCTCATCATGCACATCGTTTCATTAAAGATTTCACGCACCGTATATTATTTCTTAGTTCATTGTACATTATTTGTATTATGTAATTATTATGTATTTTCGTTTATATCTTAAGGTGATGGATGTAATATAGACATTGCATGTAATTAAGGAATGTTAATATATTGCTGTAATATTTCATGTAATTAAAGAAAATTCTCATTAATACCTGTTCCTCTTCCTTTTATTCTGCGTCGTTAAACATGATAATTCTGTATCATATTTAGCCCGACGTGAATAATGTTGTAAATAATAATACCGCGTAAAATAATAATTTCTAAGTATGTATATGTCAACATACTGACCGATCATTAAAAGTAAACTTTATTAAAATGTGTGCTATATATACTGTTCATATTATTTTTATTAAAAATATAAATCATTAAATTGCAACATGTCGATGCTTAGT
Source organism: Wasmannia auropunctata (assembly GCF_000956235.1). Classification (NCBI taxonomy): domain Eukaryota; kingdom Metazoa; phylum Arthropoda; class Insecta; order Hymenoptera; family Formicidae; genus Wasmannia; species Wasmannia auropunctata. The sequence continues at coordinate 1,101,650 of NW_012026969.1, forward strand.
GATAATTAATTTTATTTATCTTTAATCATAGAAGAATAATAAAAATTTTTTCAACGTTACAGTTTAAAGTTATATGTAATTTAATTATTACAAGCTATAACATGTTGCAAATAGCTTCTCATAACGAAAACTAGATAAAAGTGTTATTAAAAACATTTTATATCGCTGTATATAAACGATTATTATCCATTCATCGCATACTAATTAAACAAATAAAATTAATAAATTCTAGTTTAGGTATTATCCCATCTCAGCTTCTGATCCGTTTAACAACAAAAAATTAAACTTAGTGCTCCATTTATTTTTCACAATTAAAATGATCAATAATAATTTTAACTGCAATAACGTTTTCTTAAATTCAAAAAAAATATATATATATAGAAATAGATACAAACATTTGCAATAAATATCTAAGCTCTAATGCCGCAAGAATTTTATGTCAGTATATTATTTCAAAAAAATTGTTATCCTCGTAGGAGATCTGTGATGAGGAAGCTCAAGCTGACGACGAATCGACAGAAAGAGACAATGCTACTCTGGATGAAGCACCCTCAATTCATTCCTCCATAGAAGGCGGTCCGCCATCATTAGCTGACGTTTCCTTACAAACAGGTCAAAGTTTATTAATCGACGACGTTGTTGGGAGAAAAGCGCAACTCACAAAACAGACGTCTACGACGCAGATGCCGTCGTCAACCACGTGTCATTCTCTCACTACGCAAACATCACAAGATTTATTACCAAGCGAGGGTGTTCAAACACAGGAAGCTATAAAGGTTCTAAAGACTACAACGGGGGATCATGATGTGATCGAGATAGCGACCAAGTACGTACCGTCTAGTTCCAGTCAAGAGATAGCGCGTCGGGAACAATCCAGCATTCTGCCCAGAGAAGATATTGTTGTTGATATGAAGTACCAAGATGCAAAAAAGACCGATAGTGCGACGAGCGAACTGAATATCGTTCACGCTGCGCCACAATCTTTTGAGACGGTTCTAGTTGAACCGGACGACGTCACCACCGAAGTGGTCGTTGATGCTGACGGTACCAAGAGAATTATCGTAAGAAAGTTACGACGTACTACAGTCACCAGCAGGCAAACTACACAGCAGCGCGTGTCCACGCTATCGACAGCGGTCGGAGATGCGCCGCCGATGATGCAAGCTTTCTCGGAGGCTGCGTTGAGAGATCAACAAGTCACCATGACCAGAACAAGACCAGATGGTACCATTGAGACTACGACAAGGCAGATTTACGGCGGCAAAGTTACTACAAGCGCACCCGCCGAAGGTATCAATGTAGAGGAGTACGAATCCGAGCCTCGTTACTCGCGCATGGTGACACAAGGTCAGATAGGAGATATCAGCTGTCAGCCAGTCGAGGAAGAGATACTCATGGAGGGTGGTGAATATCAAACGCAAACATCGAGCGTTCATGCTGTGGTACAACAAGTCACAAAACGAGTGATTAAGCGAACGCGTAAAATCATCCGGAAAGTTACTATCGTAGACGGAAAGGAGATCACTACCGAAGAGGTGATAGAAGAGCCTGAAGAAGTAGAGATAGATGAGCAGAATATACCACACATCAGTATCAACGTGATTAAGAGCGAAGATCAAAAGACTATAGTCCCGGCAGAAAAAACGATAGAGCAGCGAGAAGCGACAATACCAGAAGTGTCACTGGAATCTTACATCTCCGAAACTCCGATACAAGGACCATTTTTTGGGCCATTTGCTAAGGATATAACGAGCGTACATCGAGATAAAGCAAAAGAGGTCACAAAAACTTCGGTAACGATTGCGGAAAAAAATGATACCGTAGAAACTAAAACATTAGATATTGAAGATTCAAACACAGTGGATTCTAAGACAAAAGTAATGTCCACACAAACTGTGCTCTCTTCTTTACAGCACGTATCACAAGCAGAAAATTTATCTAGCATTCAAGCTGGTGAAGGAATTATTGCACAAAGTGACAAAAATGAAGTAAGAAAAGAAATTAAATCACAAACGATGGACAAACAAGAATATGAACATATTTCTGAGGTAAATGGCATAGGTACACTTGCGATCGATAATCAAGCGCTGATCGATGCTGAACGATCTGCTGTTTTACAGACTCCTGTCGAAGATGTCTGTGTTACAACGGTACAGTCGGAATCTGTAAAATCTCCATTAGAGCCAGCCGTAACAGATGATGAACCGGTGGTCACCAAGGCTACTTGTAAGTCTGACGATGCACCAGTAAAGAACGAAACACTCAGTATCGAGCTAGAAAATGGCACGGTAGAAGTAGAGACGCACCATGGCGATAGCAGCACTGTAGAAGCTGATAAAGATGTCGATGTATCGAATGTCGTTGTGTTAGAGAAAGAGCATTATGGGAAAGAGGAATCAAAAAGAGAGGCCTCGTTCGAGTCATCCAAAGAAGTTGAAGCCTTAACATCACTTCAAAAATCGGAGTCAGAAAACGGATCAATTGTTGTGGCAAGTAAATTAGATATTTCTGAACCCGCGGAAAAAATTATTTTAACATTAAAAGATACGGAAACTTCTTTCAAAGAACAAATATCACCAGAATTATTCAAAAGTGAGGAAAAAAATAATTCTAAGGATGAAGCATTCAAACCAGAGTATAAGCCGATGTTCCATAAGGTTGAAATAGCTTTATCGGTGCGTAAAGAAGATGAGGAAGTTGAACCATTAGTCTCTATCAAAACTCAAGCAGAACGACCCGAGATTGCCCCGTATAGCATTGTCAAAGAAGATGTCGATATTAGTCTTCCAGCGGACAAGGAAACGACAGAAGTGATACATGATAAAATTGTGCAGACCACCGCCTTTCTCACAGCTGAAAAAGAAACGGAAACATTACAATTACGTACCGCAGAAAAAGAAGTCGATGTTCACATCGAATCACCAGAAAAAAGCAAATCGGATACCACAAGTCACAAAAGTAGAAAAAAGAAACGGCACAAGGATAAATCAGAATCTTCGGAAAAGCCAGCAGAAACAGAATCTAGCACTTCCATTGCTACATCAATTGCCGAATCTATAGAAATTAATATTCCGTCATCTGATTCGTCTAAACATGCTAGCGAGCAGCCGCAACCGGACGTTGCAGACATTATCAAGTCAATCACCGAATCTTCTCTAAGCTTAGATGACGGTACCGTGGCAGAGAATGGATATCAACCGGACGATAAAACTATGGATGAATTGTCGATCGTGCTGGAAAATGAGGATGGCACAAAAAAGAAAAGAAAAAAGAAAAAGAAGCAAAAGGTTCGACGACTTCAAGATGAAGATTTGACTCATATACCTAAGACTAGCAGTGATGATGCGGTGTTCACAGATGAGAGTCTTCCTTTAGAGATTCCTGAAATAAAAGAAGTGACAGCAAAGGAAAAAACAAGAGAAGATGACGCACAGGAAACAATACAGCAAGAAGGTAAACTCAAAAGTGCAGTAGATGATGCGAATACTCAAACGGCTATAGAGACGTGCGATGTATCGACTTCACTTACTCCAGAAGAGGAATGTCTTTCCACATTTATGCAAACATCTCCTGAGCCGGTACCGATCACTTTAGAAGAAGAGATACAAACGATTAAAACCGAAGAGACTCATATTGAAACACAAACGTTTTTAGAACCCGGGCTTGACTTCAGCGGGCAAACTGTCGCAGAAGAAACTCCGGAAGTCGAAGATTCAGGAGTACAAACTATGACACCCACGGTCACGCCAATGGAAGAATTCGCTATGCAAACTAGTCCAATAGAAGATATCACTCCTGCCGTTATTGCAATGGAAACGGAAGATTCTCAAGCACAGACGACTGAAATTGATGTTCACTCTACGGAAATACAAACTTCACCCGTTGAATTATCTCCAATGATAGCAATTGAAACTCAAACAGCAATAAATGTAACAGAAGTCGAGCAACAGACTACTCCACCACCAGTGACAGAGAAAGTTATTGTGCAAGAAATTTCTATTCAAACGTTATCTGAGATGCCAGAATCTCTTGAAAGAGACATGCAAACAAGTGCCCCGGCTAGTCCAGAACATCCAGACGTTTCACATATAGATACTCAAACAATCACAGCGCCAGAAATTCCTGCTGAAACACAAACGACACCTGAAGAGAGTCCTCGAAAGGTGGAATTGCAGGAATCTGAAATGCAAACAAAATCGCCCGAGCAAA
>NW_012026969.1:1105878-1140537 GCF_000956235.1 Wasmannia auropunctata
CAAAGAGACCATGATGCAAACGAGTCCAATAGTTAGTCCAGAACCTATGCAAGTATGCGAAGAATCTGTTCAAACTAGCATAGAAGAAACAAAACAGACTACCGAGGGAGAATCACAGACATCAGAGATCAGTCCGAAGAAAGTTGAAACCATTGACAGTTCAGTGCAAATAAAGGCAAAAGAATTAATACCACAAATCGAAGAGAGTGTACAAAATATTCCCGAAGTATGTGAAATCAGCGTACAAACATCACCAAAAAAAGAGAAACAATTAATCGAGACAATATCGGTATCTCAACAGACAACACATATTCCAACTCATACCGTTGAAGTACCTACAAAAGATTTTAAAACAAAAATAATTGAAAAAGAAGATGTATGCAAAGCATCCATTACAGTTACCTTAGAAGAGATAAAAGAGAAAAAGAAAGTAGATTTATTAGATTTAGTAGAAACTCCAGCAGCACCTGATGTACAAGTACCAGAAATTATTAAATCTTTAGAGAAAGTAAAAGAAGAGGAAATTATGAATAAGCTGACACCAGAGATTTCTACAACAGTCCCAGAAAATATCGCACAAATAAAAGCATCTGAAAAAGATACAAAACGTGAAATTTCTGAAATATTTATGATGGAAGATCGTCCAAAATCGTTGGAGACTATTGTAAAGACAAAAGAATCTACGCCTTCTTCAATGTCAGAAAAGGATACTTCGGATACATCATTGGAAATTCACGTTCACGCGACTATAGAATTATCCGCCAGTGACACGCTCGATAGTGTTGCGTCTAGTAGCAAGGAAACGGCCGATACTTCGCAGGATACCACAATTGCCGAAGATCTCAATAACGATACAGGCGTCACCGAGCACGATAAAAAGGCAGCAAAACGGCAAAAGAGAAAGAGAAAGCATAAGACCGAACATCTTTCTCAGACCGAATCAGATATAAAATTAAAAGATACTGCGTTAAAAACTGTAATAGAAAGGGCGAATCGACATGAAGAAGGCATTCAGGAAACACCCTTGGATATTTCAACTACCTCGGAAATAGTATCTATATCGACGAGTGATCCATTTGTGATCGACTCGACTCACAACATTCCAGAAACAATAGTACCTGAAGTAGAAACGGTGCGAAAATCATTTGCACTTAGTAGACCGACGGTAGAATCATTATTAATGTCGTCGGATCAGCAAAAATCGTCCGCAATCACATCTATGCAGTCACCCGAACCAATGGACACTACCGAAGAGCCATTGACGCCCATAGAAATTGAGCAACCTATTCTGAAAAAAGAAAACATTAAACCATTTCGAGCTGAGATCAAATCATACGCCGAAGTAATATCCGAAACGCCAGCAGTATCGACCTTATCCAGCGCGGAAACATACGAAAAGACAGAAGCGCAGTGGAAAGAACCAAAAGTATCGTATCCTCAAGCTTTATCCGCGGCTTTCCTTTTAAAGGAATCTTTAGAATATAGCGCTAAATTGCAACATCAGGGAACGCAAACAATGCAAGCAACTAAAATAATAACTGACCGAGTAAAGAATTTACAAAATACCAACGAATCGAGTCATTTAGGTAACATCTTGCATATCGCGCATCTCGAAGAAGTCACTACGGAGAGACTCGCGGAAGTACGCTCGTCGGATGTTCGTAGAGAATTAGCGCAACTAAGAAATGCTGTTCAAGAGAATGATGTAATAGTTGTCGAAGAAACTCTCATTACAGTCGTCGAAACAATCTCGACTTGGCTAGAAACTATTGAATATCGAATTTTTCTGAACAGAGAATGTCCCACTGGGCCTTCTCACGAGGATGCTAAAACGTATGTTGAATTGAAAGACGAGGTGAATCACGTAGAAGAAAGTATCCGTGAACTCGATGACATTTGGAAACAATTAGAGTCGAATTATCCGAAAGAGGAACGGGAAAAACTGCAAGAATGTGTGGATGCTCTGGAGCACCAGATGAAAATTATCGAGCATGTTACTACTGACGGAGAGAGGCATGCTAATAAGCAACTCGCTAAATGGGATGAATTTCTAAATGGCATTAATAACATATACAGGTGAGATATTACGCAAAAATTGTGATAAATAAAAGTTTGTTCAATAAATCTTTGCAATATATTATTTTGTATTTCATTAAATCCAGAAATAAAAGTAAAAGTGATAAAAAATCAATAAAATTTTAGTTTAATCCTTTCTTTTTTCTCTATGACTATAATTCTTGTTACAGATTAATTGAAGAACAACGTAAACAGCTCGATCATATAATCGAAAGCGAGTATTCTACAGGATGGAAATTACAGGAACTCGATAAATTGGAAAACATAAATCACTGTCATATGTGGAAAACAAGTAGACTTCTCGATGTTGCTCGCGAATTACTGCGTGATCATCCGGGCAAGATAATACCCGAAGAAACTTACGCCGCGCACGAGATGACAAAGATCATCGAACATGGTATATGTATCGAAAGAGAGCGTCTTCTCCAATTGCTCACTTTAGCCGAAGAGTACGAGCAAACTCTTCAGGAATTTGCGCAAATTATCGAAATCGCGGAAAATTTGCTGGACAGTCCAATATCCGCGATAAGCTTGGAACATCTCCAGGAGGAGATGCAGAAGCACAGAAAATTTTTCGTTAATCTGAATCACTGTCGCGCGATTCTCGAATCGCTGGAAGGCAATTTAGACCCTGAAACCAGAGCCAAACACTCCTATTTGCATGAAGAATTACATAGTAAAGCGACGGCATTGCTCGATCAGGCAGCTTCAAGAGCGCAACAAATGGCCTTGGCCGCGTCGCGATGGATGTTACTCGAGCAAGGTGTAAAGGAAGAAAGAGGATGGCTTCAAGTTGCACATCAACGAGTTCCTGATCTTCAAACAGTGACGTCGACCGATTATGAGCAATACATCTCCTTATATCAAGTAAATATATTAATACTTCTAAAGTTCTAACATTTATATTAACGAATCCGTGGTGTGTACATTTTAAATTTAATTTGTCAATTTGTTACATTTTAGTCTCTATCATCGGACGTAACAACTCATCATGCACGATTAATTCAATTACTCGGCGTGGCCCGTAGCCTTCGTGATCTCGTCAACATTGAGGATCCTGAAGACCGATACGGTGAAGCCTTAGATGTGATCATAAAGCTACAAGATGATATTGAATCCTCTTTGAAAAGACTGCTGGCCTTTAGGGAGAGTTGGAACAATCAAGAAATATTGACGAATCGCGTAGAAAACTGGATGACAAAGGCCGAGAAGGAACTTGCTACATTGCGCGACCCGTCAGGAAGTTCTATGCGTCAATTCTGGGTAAGCGTTCTCTCCATTTCTAGATTCTTGTAGATATATTTATAAATTAGTAATCCAGTAAAAATATCGATGGACTTATCGATGGACTGTATTCATACCTGTATTTGGGTCACTGTTTTTCCAACGCATTTGGCGTCGTGCCATCGAAAGCACATGTGCTCTCTTCCACGCAAGTCGTATTTTTAGTACGATTAAAATTGGAAAACGAAAGTGTTATATTACGTAACGTTATTTTCATTTTTATCGTTATCGTCATCGTTTTGTCGCTGTTATATGTTTTTTTTATTAAAAATTTAACTTACATTTCTCGAGTCTCCAAATTCTAATAATTATATTGTTTAAACGCATAATGTGAGGAAAAATACGACGTTGCTTTTAAAGAATTATAATCACCAAATATAAAATGATACACTGCACGAATAATTAAAAAAATCTTAAAATACATTACGGCTGAAAATCTATAGCAATTTTTTATTACGCTTGCAGGAACTGAAGGCGCAATATGAGGTTCACAATAACATGCGTAATGAAGCGGACAATTACTTCGAACAGGCTCTACGAATTATACCCCTGTCGGATGAAATGTTACAGCGACAGTTTCACTACGAATTGCAGGATCGTTGGAATGAAGTCAGTGATAAAATCAATGAGATTCAAAAAGACGTCACTCGCAGCATTTCTTCAGAGGAGATCTCGTCGAATGAGAAATTAAAATTACTCGAGAGGGAACTGAATGAATTACGAATGACCATCAACAGTTTTCACGGGGTGCTGAAGACAGAGGAGGAACTCGACTTGTACGTAGAGAGACTCACCATATTGTTCGAAAGGATCACCTTGATTCAGGACGAGATAGGTAGATTAGGTCTTCTGCCAGCGGCGGAGAGCGAAAGAGTCGGAATTTTATTATCATCGGCGCATTGTATAGAGGGACAGATAAGTGAAGAGCTGGATTCGGCGCAGCTGCTTAGAGAAAAGATTCAGGCCCTCCAACGTGGATTAAGTCGCTTTAGGAAGGCCCACAAAAGATTGTCGACAATATTGGATCAATGCGAGGGTAGCGAAAGACAAGAAAGCAATTTAGTGGCTGCGGCTGTAGATCGTTGTCGATCTGTCGCAAACGAATTAGCTGTTCTTTGGCAAGATCTAATGGCATTAAGACAAATGCTGCATAATTTACCAACCGGCATGAGAGTGACGGTGTCGCCGGTGAGCATAGAAAGAGACTTATCTAATATACAGGATATACATACCGAGCTTGAATCCAGATGCGCGCATCTGCTTTCGTTGCTGACGAATAGATTGGAGTTATGGCGACGCTTTGAAAAACAGCTGGAAATGGTACAACAGTCTGTTCAAGAAGCGGATTACATGATGGAACTATTAACCGTTCAAGGCTCCGTCGATTACGACAGACTGTTGAAAGCCACGGAACGCCTTGAGGTGAGTTATTTTCTTCTACTATTTATACCGGTTTACGCAAAAGTAGAGCAATGTAAAATTTACTCATTGATAATAATATTGAGGTATATCAATGAAATCATCAGTGATTTGTAATGATTTTACGGAATATCAGCGATTTCATTAATGTCATTTATTATTTACCGTGAATAAGAATTAATTAATAGTTTAATTAGAAAATACATAATTATATTGGACAAGAGAGATTACTAGAACGTAATATCAAAACTTTCAACTAACTTTTCATGTAGCTTACGAATGATCAGTTAGATATCCTATTCACCGTAGCAATTTTATGACATCATCGAATAAATCCGACTATAAATACAAACCAATCTTATCAGTGATACAGATTATACACACGCGTTACGTGAACGTCGCGTTTCTCAGCGCGCGCAGGCGTCGCGTTCCCGCTCTTACTCATTTTCGCGGCTTAGGAGAGTCGCGTTATCGTACGCTGCCGCGGTGCCTATCAGTGCCGCGGGATCCGTGGTCACGTTGACGTCGCTGCCGAGAATATCCGTGAACCCGTTCATATCTTTCGAAATATTTTGTTACGTTTCGACCTGCATTATCGCCCGGTCGTGGTCGAAAGATAAACGCGATCGAATGAGGCCTCGCAGTTCTTTACGAACCGGCGCGACTCTCCGACGCCGGAATTCCACGACGGAGACGAAGCACAATAAATAGCCTCAAGGTAACACGTCCCGCTCGCGAACGGCGAGTGCTTTCCTGAATGGTGCGGTCGCGTTTTCGCTCCGCGTGACACGTGCCAAGTCACTACGGATTGCATGAAGAATATTTGGAACTGAATTTCCGGAGTTAAAGTTATTGTGTAGTGTTAGGGTTGAAGTTAAGCGCACAAGTTTTGTTTTTAGTGATTACTCAATAAGTTTTCAATGACAATCATCGCAAACGTAAACATTTGATAAAGTTGTTGAAATTAGTTATATTTCTATCTAGAACGAAATCGGAAGTGGCGTGGCGGATACTACGATTCGCGTGCTTGGTAGACCGAATGATGAGGTTTTTTTTTTAAACGCTCCATCGGCGTAAAATGAGCGCAATCATGCATTATCTGTAAAAGGAAACCGGATGTACGTTCGTGCGGGACCGGCATAAATGCCACTGTCTTTTTGACGTTAGTTCGTTCCACGCGTCAATGAAAGTACAAAACGGCCAATTACTCTTACGAAAGTTTACATACAAAAAAATAATTTATTGCGTAGCGTATGTGGCTTTCCTTCTTAAGAATTATTATCTTGTATCCGTTTTTATGACACATTGCTTAATCGTCTTATAGTCGCATGAATGAGTTCTTTTGTTTAGTCACTTTAGTTTTTTTCAACGCTTACAGTCACCCTTGTTACGCGAACAAGAACCAATGCGCGTGATATATGGCTCTCCAACGAAAAAGCTCGGAAAAAGTTCTCGATTCCCCGCGGCGTTTAAGATCATCATTAATATTTCTTTCCGAAGGCGGTCGATTACTCTCCGCAAATATGCGAATGCGCATACGAGAATACGATTTCGTAAGGGTTTATTTCCGCCGGATCATCGTGTCCCTTTTCTCCTTTTTCTACACGCGAGACCGTTGCAAATCAACGAGTCGCGACGAGACTTATGAAGCAAACTTATGCACCGTTATCCATCGATGCGTATTAAATCAGCATATATTACGTTAGGCGTGAAGTCGTTACAAGCAACAGGTCGTCTGTAACGAGATAGTGTATGTAAAGCAAAGAACGCATAGCTCGCGATCTCTCGTTCGCATGTAGTTGATCGAAATATATAAACGCAATTACATCAAATAAGTGTATAATTGTAGTTATTATCACAATTGATCCGTACATAAAATTACACACCTATAATGATACGTCTACGATCAGTTCTGAAATTATCGCGTAACATAAACGCGATACTAAACACGACGAAAAGTATTGGAATAAATGACTTTATGTAGAAGACTTTATGCGAGTTTTTGAGAGAAGAATAAATCAATAATTGGTACGATGATGTATGTTGAGTGCATTATAATTGTACAAAATTAATAGTAATCGCGTTTAATTGCAAATACGCAAGACGGTTCTCGACTTTGTAAAGTACAATCGATTTCAGTTAATTAATGATGTTAACGAGTCAAATATTATTTTCTACGAGATAGCACGAACGATCTTCACATTCTTTAGAATCTTGGCACGGAAATAGATATATCGTCTTAGATGACGTGTACTTGAAATTTCTATATACCGCGCAATGCAAAACATAGCGCGTGCACTGCATATCAATGATGACTTGGCGCTTACTAGCCCACTTTAGAAATAATTACAAAAGTTGACATAAATGACTGGAGTCATTAGCGTTATATGACGTGGTATGTAAACTGTGGCACGTGGAGAAGCGTGTGTTTAGGAGCACCGTAGCCGCGCGCCCAAGCGTATATTTACGATTTCCTCTTCTAGTATGTACTAGCTATCGATTTATCTTCCCGACTTGCCAGAATTTCAGATTGTCAGAATGTTCTTTAACGTTGACTGATCGGTAATTAATATTTATCTAGTTTGACATACGATACGACCGATGTAAAGAAACAAGTAAAACACAATAAAATAGTCGCAAATACCTACCATAAATTATATTTGTAATTAAATAACTTTTTTTTTAAATACATCTTTTAATAAAATAAATCTTTTTATAAAATATATCTTCCTTCACGTGATAGCGTAGATTTTTTATATTTGATGAAAATTAATATTCAATAATAAGATAATGCATTCGCGCGTGCCTTTTCTTAGAAAATTCACGAGGTGAACGAACTCGAGTACACGACACAAAATTAGTTCAACCATGTTCTGACCGAATTCATGTTAAGTCTCCAAACGTGCTAGTCTCGTGCCGCGAATTTATTTATAGCGTGTTTTAAGCAAAAGCGGCACTTTCTTTGAATTGTTTGGCGCGAAGTCACCTATATAGACAAAGTGTGAGATTCTTAAAATTGAAATACATCACGTTGAATAAAAATAAAAATAAACATAGAGAATTGCGAGATTTTAATTTATGAAAAAATAAGTTGAATCTCTCTTTCTCTCTCTCTCTCTCTCTCTCTCTCGTTCTTTCTTGTTAAATATATACAGCGTATTCTTTAAAAATCAAAAGTTAATGGAAAAATATTTTTTATGCGTTATGTCTCAACTTTGACACTGTTACGTCTCTTCTAAATCAGGATTGGAAACATCTTTAATAATAATAAAAAATATTTGATGAATATATACTTACAAAAATTATCTTTTACCCCGATTTCATTGTTCTAGTATTTTATATCAAAATTCGAATCTATTTGATTAAATAACAATAACCGTTTGATTTCTAATATTTAAAATGTTCACGAATATTAAATAAATAGGAAAAATATATGATATATTAAAAAATATATATTTAAATATATTATATATTTTTCCTATTTTTTTCTTGAAACGGCAGGGTTTAAACGGCGATTTGGGTGCTCGAGAAGTTCTTATTGGCGAATTACGTGCCGCTGCCGAGCCTCTGCGGGAGAGCTGCGCCGCAGAGGTCTGCGAGAGGGTCGACGCCGCAGTAAATGAGGCCGTACAGGCTTGGGAGGACACAAGGGCCGAATTGGATGCCCTTTGCACCCGATATCAACACGCGTGCCGGCTCTGGCAACAATACAGAGACTCTAGCGCCGCGGTGAAGGCCTGGGTAGACACACAAATGAACAGTGTGGTAAATTTGCCACCGGAGGAAGCAGTCAAGCAAGTCAAGGTAGGTGATGTCGTAAATCCTTTGCCGCTAGTATAAATTAAATGTGAAATCTTTACTTTAAAAGTAGTCCACTTTCGAAAATCTTGCTAATCTCTATATCGCGGAAGACCGTGACGAGACGCGTTAATAGCTGATAACTAGTAAGCAAATAGATTTCGGTTCAGCAGTGACCTTCGCAAGAATTAGAAAGTTATGTAAGAGGTAACGCCGATTCTTAAAATAAAGATTTTAATATTGAAGAGAATATAGAGAGATTTCAGCCAAGTTTTAAAACTGTAGTTTTAAAACACCATGTCTTTTCTATCGCTAACGAATGATTTATTCATTCATTTAAAGTTTAGCAAACAAATAATGTTGGAGCTGGGATATCAGTTCTTTGCGTTCATATTTAAGTGCTAATTCATTTTAATTTTATGTACATTTTAAATATGTCTACGTATAAACAGCATATGGAAAGATATTGATCAAATCTTTTTACTCACGTAAAGGAGAGTTGCATTATATGATAATCATTTTACAAAGTCATAAAATGAAGAAATACGTTAAAAGACTAGTTGCTCAAATCATATCTTTTATATTATATTACAAAAGAGTTTATGATGAATTAATTATTAATTTGTCTTAATTAAATCAAACGTATAATAATATCTTCAAACATTAAATTCAATTATTTACTACATGCAAATTAATAAAAGAGAAATATAATATAAAATCAAATATAATTTTTTGACAATTCTCTTGTTTTTTCTTTCATCTTCCTAATTTTTTAAGTTAACGCAATTTGTTCTCTCATAAATAAATAATGTTACATTTGTTAAAAAATATTAAATATTTTTATAATTCGTGTTCTCTATATGTTAATATATCGGAATGAAGAATTTGTTCTGTTACGATAACGAGCGGGTCAAGGACATGCAACAGACGCGCATTCGTTTTCCAATACAGAAAAGCGTGTAATCTATTCCTTCATCATAAAGCGTTGTAAATATTATATGACAAAAAATATTAAATATTATTAATATTCTCCATATATACAGTGAAAGAACCAATATATGTCAGAATAAAAATAATTTTTCTTGTATCGTGATAACGAATGAGTCAGGGACATGCAACAGACGCGCTTTCATCCCTTGAATGGAGAAGCGCATGATGTCATCGTCCCCAACTGCGCGCGCACTAGTATTGTACAGGGATATCATCGCGGTATACGAGAAAGAAACGAACAAGAGTAAGAGTCGACTCATCATCATCGTCACCCCTCGCTCACGCTCGCAGGCGTGCCGGCTGGCAGGGGTAGAATCGTGGAGAGAATACGGGGCAAGAGGGCGAGCCGCACAGACGTGCGCATCGATCCCTCGGAACTACGCCAGTTCGGTCCAGGGCGTTGCGGCGTTTACAGCATCCGGCATTCACGCTCCCGATACGTTTTCTCTCAAAGTATCGTTTATCTCGTCGGAAACGCGCGCACTCTCGTTATCGCTCCTTCTTATCTCTCTGAGGAAATGTTTAAACATTCGCGACATCTGTCACGCGTGCAAGAGTGCGTGAGCGTAAATCTATCGCGTGCGTGATATACGTAGGAATGTGTTTGTACATGTGTACGCGTATGTGAAATGCGCAACGGCAATTCGGACCATGTGCTTAGACGACAGAAGAAGGTACAGTACCGCACGTGTTCGCCTAGTTCTGGAGCGGAACTTTATGAGAACGCGCGACAAAAAGCAGAAAGCATGAGCGACAATCTGGAGTAAAGACATGTGCACGCCGGAAGAAATAAAGGTAAAACGACGGACAAATAGAAGGACAATGGAATTTAAAGGCCGCAAATATTTACTACTAGCCGAAGATTCCTGCCGATTATAATAGACAGGAATAATTTTTACGACGCAAAAAATAGCGTGTGTCTTTTCTGAGATTATATTTTTATTTGTCGCACTAACAAAAAAATTTTTTTTAAGTGACAAAATCTAGATCAGATTGAATTTTAATGTCAAATTATTTAAAAATACATGTTAAATGTTACGAAGAAAAATTTCAAATATTTTGGATTATATATAAAAATCTCTTAGAAAAATTACCATTTCCAAGCTTGTTGCATTGAAAGTTAAACACAAAGAACTGTACAAATAAAATCGAAAGTGTCCTTGTGCAAAATCGAAATGTCCTTTTGTATTTTGTAAAATACAAGGGTAACCGCTCATTGTCAGTTGATGAAATAATAACATATAAGCGTGTTCTGTAAAGACGGATATTAGTGCTCGTGCGAATATGCGACGGTCTTGCCCTGTGATTGATAATGTATATGCATGTTAAGGAACATATGCATCCATTTATCTAGTTATCGTTAAAAAAACTTGAAGAAAAAATAAATCCTTTTAATTCCATTTGAGCACTTCGGAACAATGTTGCGATCTCACGTGAAAATAAAAAAAAAAAAGATGTATCAGCTTATATCTTTTGATATATTTCTCAACATCGTAGAATAAAGCTAAGCACTATACCACAGCGAGATATTGAATAACGCAGATTAAATCAATACGTTCATCGCGTGAACGTGACTATAACTATTCAGACCTCTTCGAATAATTACGGGTTCGAGTATTTAATTGTCGGGATACAGCCGCAGATGTATCGTTCCCTTTCGCATCTTCAGGTGTAATTATTAGCAGATTACTAATAATTAAAGAAATTTTTCTAATTTAGCACAAACGTCTTGTTATATAAAAAAAAAATAACTAAATTATGCGAACCACGAATTATATAAAAAAATTTTTTATTTTAATCAAGATTATCTTAGATAATCATGTTTTTATATAAAATGTATTTCTCAACGAGAACGATGTAATAATGAGTTCCGGAAAAACGCGTGTATAGCGTTTTCATAGTAAACTTGGTTCCCACATAGAAGGGGGTAATAGATATACATGCATGCCTATAAATATCGATAGAGAGAAATAAACACGTGCTTTTCTTGTAGACGACTCTAGATCCGTTCTAGATCTGTCTCGCTTGACTGCATCTTGAGCAAGAGAAATGATTTTATTAAAGTTTTTTTATTAATGTTGATATGATGGATTCGTATCAAAATGATAAAAATACAAATACAATATAAAATTAAATAAGATAAATTGTAAAAATATATGATATAAAATAATAAGAAAATAATTTTAAATAGAAAATAAAATTTATGTTTCGTATATTGGACACAGTACATTCGAAACGAAAAAAATTAAAAAAACAAGCTCCGCGTGAAAAATTTGAGGAGAATGCAGACGCGCGTTAAAGCTTGGATATTTTAAACTTGTTTTTAGGTTTGCGAGGAGACACTGGCGGAGCACAAAGAAAGACTAGCGGAACTGCGCGGTCTGGTGGCACAGATCGCATCGGATGTGGGTTTGGACGCTGGTGGACCGCTGCACTGCGAAGTCGAAGCGCTAGGTCAACGACTCGAAGATGTTCGAGAAACCTTGTCGACCCTTGCGGACACGGTGGATGCTCGTGTCCTCAACCAGGAACTTGCCCGCGGTGATCTATGCCAGACGAAAAATTTCCTGGATTCGGTCCAACAGGTACATGCCTTCGTTCATGCTGCATTTGCTTCTACCCTAACTGCGGGCCAGTCAAACGTCTTTCTTTCTTTTTTATAACACGATGTGCTCGGGTGTTATGAGTGTCGATTTTTTCATAAAGAAATTTAAAAAAAATTGTAGATTTATAAAAAATCTTTTTGCTATCTACCTAATATAAAAAATCAGAAAAAATAATTTTACCAAGTTATAACGAGTGTAAGATATTTCGATTTTCAATTTGATATCAAACTTTAGAGTTATAAACATATATATGATAGCTCCACGTATTTTTCTCGGGTGTGTGTATTCAACGCGTTGGTTAATCCTGGCACGTACATACGAAACGGCTTCAGGACCTTGAAGAACGAGGCCTTCCTCGAATTTCTCACAGTTAAAACATTTTTCAAGGATCGATGTACACGTTCCCTTGCGCTCGGAAGGTGATAGTTAGACCCGCGGCGTTAGGTCGCTTTAGTCTGACGTACTAACGCGTCCATCAGTTCTCAAGCGGCGCACCATTGGTGCTTGGCACAACCTCGATCATCGCTTCGCACGCGCGTTTATATTTTAATCGCGGTAGTTCCGAAACAATTTGTTATGTCAAGGCCGAAGGGCTTAACCCGTGGTGGCAATTACATCAGTCACGAAATCCGCAACAGCTGAATGGCTGCAACACTCGTGCACACAGCGTCGGCCGAAACTTTCGAACTTGAGAGCGGCGCCGCGCGCCGCGCCGAGTTCCGAGTTTCCCGACGGAATTTACGGCGTGCATCGTCAACGTCGATCGACAGATAAAGGCGATTCAATACGATCCTTATACTTGCCAGGAGAATATACCTAACTACATCGCTACGTTGTTGAATCACGTTTCCTTCGAAGCGCCTAGTAAGAACGATACTTAACCAGCACATCGATCGACATGATTGTCGAAAATTCACGGAACCATTCACGCGCGCCAAATTAGCTCATAAACTTTTTTTATTTCCCTGTCCATTTTTTTAAAGAACCCGTCGAATATCGGTCGTAATCAGAAGGACTTGTCTGTTAATTTTTCAGAGTCTGACGGCGGTGGGTCAAGGCGAGTCTAACGAACAGCTGACGGTGCTGCGAAACCATTTACTCGCGTTAACGCGAACCGAGCCGCAGCTTCAATCCATCAAGGATCGCGCGTTAGATGTTTCCGTGCAACAACCGTCAGTGGTCGAGGTGGTTCAGTTATGGCAGCGCGTATTTCAAGAAACTTTTCAGCAATATCACCGCTTGTCAACACGCCTGATTCGCTCGCAAGATATGATCGCCGCGTTAAAGCTCTGGGAAGAATATCTGACGCATGTGCAAGATTTTCTGTCGAGCGGTATGCCAGGTGATTACAACAGTTTGTCGGAGCATCGGAATCTCTGCGAGGTACATCGAAAACTTTTACCCGAACAACAGAATCTCATATTGACGGTACGACAAGGGGAGGATCGTGATCGATCGGTCGCCGAGCAATTCAACGCCTTGACAAATCTCCACAATGAGACGTTGGCGAGAATATTGGAGCGACATACGGCAGTGCGTGACAGGATATCGGCCTGGGATAAATATAAATTAGATCAAAGGAAATTGTTAGCATGGTTGAAGGAGATTGAAAGAGAACGGCAGCGCATGAAACTACAGTTCATTCATCTGAGAAGGCTCGAAAAGATTCTACAGAGAATTCAGGCGCTGTTGGATAAGATTCCGGTTGGCGAGACTCAGATAGAGTCTCTTCAAGAGCAGCACGAATACCTCTTAACTAATTGCGACGAGGCGCTGGCCGTCTCGATACGCATGGAACACGCTGCGCACGTACAACGAATCGCGAATCTGCGAGCCGGTCTGGAAACCTGGAGGGACTTTGTTCAGCGAGTGCAAAAATTGCACGAGGAGCACGTCGAGCAAACTGAGACGATCGTCACGACCTTCCAAGAAATCGGTCAAACATTGAGCGCGGCCTTCCACGCGGGACCAACAAGTTTATCCAAGACGAAGGAACAACTTGATTCGCTTGAACATCTAAGAACTCGTCTAGCTGACGCGCAACACAATTTGGAATCTCTTGGTGTAATTACGGAACAATTGAGGGAGTGTCTGAGCCCGAGTGACATGAAAACATTAAATCAACAAGACGCGCTTCTGTCGCAACAACACGGTGATCTTGAGTATCAATTAGCTTTATTAGCATATAAGCTTGGCGAACGCTGTGCTCTTCATGGTCGATGGGAGAACAGGTTAAACAAATTGTTGTCGTGGATGGAGGATGCGGCAACCAGAGCGCAGGACTACGACACGATGGCACTGGATGAACCTGAAGAGGCGGTGAAACGACTCGAGTGCGAGCTACAGACGGAGATGAGCTTGAAACAGCGCGAGCTCGAGTGGTTACAGAATACCGGGCAAGAGCTAATAGAAGTCGCCGAGGAGACGGAAAAAGCAAAGCTCCAGCAATCTTTAGATGACGTCAACGAGAAGTGGAATCGTCTAATGGCCGGCGGTAAAGCAAGAGCTAACAAACTGATCGATCTAATTCAAACTATGGACTCATTGCTGAAGAGGATAACTGATTTACGGACTTGGCTGACCGGTGTCGAAAGTCAATTATCGGAGGTTATCATTATCGAGAAATTCGAGCAGAGGAGTATCGATAAAAAGCTTGAGGATCACGACCATCTTAAGACCACCATTGAAGCTGAAAGCGGTAATATCGGCGAGGTGTTGAATTTATGTGAAATCCTGTTAAACGATTGCGACACATGGAAAGCCTCCTTCAACACGGACGTGATAAAGAACGGTATGGAAAGTCTGGAGAAACGATGGAAAGTCGTGTGTATTAAATCTACTGAACGCAAGCGAAAAATCATGATGATTTGGAAACTGCTGCAAGAGCTGGACAAAACCAGTTGCGAGCATGAACCGTGGCTAGCCAAGACGGAGAACTCTCTGTTGGAGTTAGAGAACGATCTTACAGAGATCTCGAAAGAAGAATCGGAGAAAATAACCGAGAAAGCTAAATCAATTGCTAAGGATATTGAAGCACATCAGAAAGCCTTGAAAATCCTCGAACAGATATTTGGGCGTCTAGCCAAGTCCGGATTAGATCCCGACAACTTTAGGTTTCTCACGGCCGAGACGCGAAAGATAATTGACAGATGGTTGGCTCTCGAGACAAGAATCAACGCTATCATCTCGAGTATCCAACGAGAACAGAGGACTTATCGCGAGTTTGTGTCCACGCATGGTACCGCGGTAGTGGGCTTGACGCAAGTGGATGTCCGTCTAACGCAAATGCAGCATCTCGCCACGCCCGACCAGAGATCGTCTTTGCGACGAAGGCGTCAACAGTTGTGCGAAATCGAGGAAGAGCTCGATACTCAAAACGTTACGCTGCGCAAGGCAGACGAGCTGGCATTGCGAGTCATGCAGGAAAGCAATCCTGACGATGTGGCCGCGATTCAGGAGCTGGTGGACGAATATCAGCTCCTGTGGCGGGATATCAAGGCGCGAGTGACTGCACTGAAAGCGGAACTGGAGACGCAAGAAAGATCAGAGGTTGACGAGGCGGTGCAGGTGGAGACTTTGAAATTTGAGCAGGACACCGCGGTTCAAGTAGACACTCTACCGAGACTTATCAGAATGACTTCGTGTGACGCATATTTGATGGAATTGGAAACTGCGTTAAACGAATGCAATAATGCCCTAAATGCTTTGGAAGCAGCGGTAACGCCTGATCCTGTTTCTGGTCCTGGGCTCAACGCGGCTGCTAAAACTATCGTAAGATTTTCAGTTTTATTTTCGATTAAACATACTGTTCGCTTATTTTATTAAAGTTTCACGGGATTATTACAGGCTAAACTAATCGGAAGTTGCCAGTCCTCGATAGAACTGGTACGCCACCTTCATAATCTACTCATGGAAGACGACAAATTGAGTTTAGGAGCTGCTAAAAGTAGCGAGGTAACAACACTAATAGCTCGATACGACACACTCATTGCACTAGCAAGAGCACGTGAACAGCAAATCAGAGAGCTCAGGTAAAGTTTCTTTCACGCTCACTTCAACGTTTAAATGTTTAATTTCGAAGTTTTGTAAGAAGCAAAGATTGCATGAAGCAGGAGTTTCCTAAATTAATTCTCGTCATGTGAACGCAAATTTATAGAAAAAATTATTTAAATCGAATCGATATATCTATGTAAATCAAGTTTATCCAATACTTGGTTCGCGAACTAAACGCTTTCATTTCTCCGTCGTTGAACGAGATAAGAAGAAAACAAAAAAAAGATAAAATAGACAATAATAGATATTTCAGATGCCCCGGGGGGGCAGCATTCTAATGTCTATTTCTTTTTGTTTTCTCTCTATCCGTTTAATGAAGCAATGAAGAGGTGAAAGCGTTTAACGCGCGACTCTCGATCGCGAGCAACATACCTGCTAAAAATGAATATAATTTTGATCACGCGCAGGACTTTTTATTTTTATATCTTATTAAATGTGGTACTTTCTGAAAGTTTAAAACAATATCCGAAAATATTAGCTCACACGCGTACGTTACAAACTCTTACATATTCTTGTGAGTGATATTCAACTTTAACAATATCTTATATGTATTGATTATCCATTTAGGTCATTTTTAATTTTCATATTAATATCGAATTTATTTGAATTAATACCTCTATTAATAAATAATCATTATATCATTTATAAGAATATCATAAACGCTTCTTTTTTTGTGTTAGTTAAGCCTCATCATTTTGTTAATATGGATGCATAACACTGGCTTGCAATAATTTTTTAAGTGAACAATATAATCCTTATTGTTAGCAAAACCAATTAAAATAACGCTTATCCCTTATCCTATACAGATCACCTGTCACCGATGCTTACGCTTTTCCATGTGACCAGTGAGTAATTAACTATATAACAGTTGAATTCAATATCAAAATAAATTTACTGTTACTAATAAAAAAAATATTCCCGGAAAACTCTAAAATTTTTACGTATATTATATATAATAAATAATCAATAAAAAATTGTATGCAGCTAATAAATTTTTCCAACTTCAAAATAAATTAATTCACGATCTCATTAAGCAAATTTTAGATATTTGCAACTTTAACAGATAGAAATACTCACATAATTTATGCCAAATAATACATAATCTTAAAATATTTATGAATTAAATTACAATTAGAATTTCGACTTTGGCTGGTCATAAAATCGTAATTATAATCTGTGTTATCTATTGCAGCGATAGTGGCAGATTGACTTGTCCATTATGCTCTCGCCGTAATTGGGCTCAACTGGACAATGATCTTTGGCGTTTGGACAAATGGTTAGAGTATGCCGAGGGTACGCAGAGTGAGCAACACTCGCCGCCCAATGATATAGAACAATTGGAGGACGTGATTCAAGATCATCGCGAATTTCTATTGGATCTCGACAGTCACAGGAGTATCGTGACGAGTTTGAATATAGTTGGTACTCACTTAGCCGATCATACCGAGGACACGGAACGTGCGAAGGAGCTTCGTGACCGATTGGCAGTGGCAAACGGCAGATGGGAGAAAATCTGTACAGCCGCCGTGGAATGGCAGGAACAGCTGCAGCATGCCCTCATGACGAATCGCCAGTTTTATCGTATTATCGAGGAATTATTAAGTTGGCTCGAACGCACGGAGGTCAGCATCAGGGCGAGTGAACCGATCGACCTGACCGAATCCACCAATATCCTGGAAGCAAAATATAATAAATTTAGGTAAAGATCTCTATTAATTTTTTCTCGACACGATAGAATCAGTATATATTGAAGTAACCGAATTCATAATATATAAAAAATTATACGTAAATCACCCACACAGCATGAAATATTTGAAAATATTTTATAAAATATTTCTGAAATATATAAATATGTCTAGCATATATGTATAGAGTTTTCGAATTATTTCTTGAAATATTTCAATAGAAATATTTCTTACAATATTTGAAACATTTTGATGTAATAATTTAAAATGTTTTACAAATGTTTACAAAATATTTTGAAATATTTAATTAAAATATTTCAAAAAATTATTCACAAAAAATATTTCATGCTGTGTGGGTAATACGTCAAAATCCATATTTTTTATTTTTATTTCAGGGAACTGCGAAGTGATCTGGAGCGTTGCGAGCCGCGAGTAATATCGTTACAGGATGCGACTAATCATCTTTTGGACGAGCAAACGGAAACCAGAACGCGTCTGCAAGAATTGCGATTAAGGTTGCAGTCATTAAGAAGGCTCACGGGAATCTACGCCCTTAAGTTGGGGGCTGCCCTCGGGCTGGACCCGCGGGATATCGGTCTCGCCGCTACGTCTACATCTCTCGCATCTCTCTCACATGACGTAAGCTCTAAATTATCTCTACTTGTAATAAATCTACATCTAATCAAAGCAGTGGTCACCATGATATAAATTCATTAATCTATCTATATTATTATCAAGCTTGTATAAGCCTGCAGAAGTAGATTTTGTAATAGATATAGTATAACACCAGATGCAATCGATGTGTAACATTAAGATATATATATTACCGTAATAATTTAAAAAGCAAAAGAATTTGAAATTGAAAATGAGAAAAAGAATTTCTAATTATTCGCCGAATTAAGTTGTCATTAAATAAAATCCGATGTAATTCTTTTTCTTTTAATCTTTTTACGCGCAATAGTAGGCATGTTTATGAAAAATTTATCAATTTTCCGAAGCATTTACAAATTAGTATGGTGACTTGTGTGTGCCGAAATCGAATAATCAAACGCTTGAATCAAAGTAAACCGCTAATATCAAATCGTTTAATGTATCAAAAATCAATTATTTAAAAATTTAGAAATTTTTTACATGTTTATTCAATACGAATTTTCTGATCACTGTAATTCAATCTTAAAAATCGTGACATTTGGTGTACTGAAAGCTTATTCTTTATCTTGATTAAAAATTGAATTTATACGCGATACATACGAATTAAATATACCACGCGATACATGATGAGTTAAATATACTATACGTAACACATTCGAGTGTTTCGTCTGATGAGACTTAAAGTCAATGCGTTATTTTGAAAAATTTTATCTTTAAACGTTCTATCGATATTGATCACAAGCTCTTATGTTTACGATAACGTAAATTACGATGATTTTAAAGTACAAATAAAAACTATAAATTACCGCGCTATCATCCAGCTATCATCATCGGAGTTTTTGATCGGAGCAAACTTCTGGCTCTGATGTTATTCCGCTTCAACTTTGCATGAGAGACGCTATAAGCGAAATGGAAAAATGCTCTAAAAAGACCGGAAAGAAAATTCGAATGATTGTTGTTAATTATGATCGCGCACGTAAAATTAACATGTTACAACGGTAACCTGGGCACTTTGTTCGACGTTAGAGCATTTACTTTTACGTTCAGATAACTTTTGCACAGAGTAAAAACCGCAGAGCAATCTCGATTCGACTCCGATGGATTTTGTCGCGCCGCGAATGACTAATTCAAGTAATTGAGTGAAAACTGAACAGATGGCGGCGCAAGCGCACATATGAAAGTATGTTATATTACCATATGAATAAAAATCCTATAATTATATCTCTTTATAAAAATATCATAGATATAATTATATACATTAGTATTTATGTTTTATATGAGAAATATATATAAAGTAAATCTCTACTATCAAACGCTTGTATCAAAAATCAATTCTTTAAAAATTCAGAAAAAGGCATAATCTTTTTCATGTTTATTTAATATGAATTTTTTTATCACTGTAATTCAGTCTTAAAAACCGCGACACATTTGGTATAGTATTGAAAGCTTCTTTATCTTTAAATAATTTAATTAAAAAACTGTACTAAATGCTGATATGGTGGGGTACTTGTATTTTATAGATTTCACGATTGTCACCTTTATACGTTACCTGATAAAAAGCGATCTTTACCTTTATTTTTATATCTGTGTATAGCGTTTATCGTAGATTTAATTATTGCACAAATTAGTAAAATCACATCAATTTTTTGAAGCGAGAAGCGTCATCCGATGATGAGACAAGTCATCGCGATGGCACTTCCACGCGTAATTAAGTTATCCAGCACCGACCAGGGCGACGAGGTATTCTGGTTCAGCTAGGAGACACAGTTCGACGATCGTGGCTCGACGCTAAAGAGAACGCACCGGGAGTCCGGAGCGGACTGTGTCTCTTTATTAAAGACGGCCGGACAAATTTTCTGTGACTGTCAAGTGTGCCCGGGGGGTAATTGAAGAACGATGATATTACCAATCCATTATTTGATTGTTCCGAGGATAATCATTATTTTATTATCGACAGTGTTTACATGTGATCGTGTTTGTTATCCTTGGTACAGCCAAAGTAGTTGGTAATGTCACCGTTCTTCAATTACCTCCAGGTCGACCAGGTCCACTTGACACTTTGACAGTCACGAAATAAGTTGCCTTTGAGCAGCGGAACAGCCGCTTTAATAAAATCTCGTCTCGTCGGTGTTTGTAGTAACCACTTGCACAGTATCTTATTGTTTGTGTTTTATGTTTTGTTGAACTGTAGCTGCTCGACGAAGCTGCCTCTGGGACTGCTCAGCCTCACGCCACCGGCACAGAGTATGTTGTTTTCTTTTTTCGTGATGATATCTGTCAATTAATCTCTCACGTGATAGACCTTTATTTATCAGGATATCATACGCAAATTTAACAACAATTCTGTCATATATAATGAATTAAATAGATAAATAAAGTTCTGTCGTTTGTAAGAAGAAAAAAATGTTAGCTCTCGTACCTAACCTCAACGAGACAATCCCATTTAACATCCCATTCCTGGAAATCTGTTACAGTGGTGACGAAAGAGACCGAACGGTATTGGCACGTGGTTATCGCTTCTTAGGACGAGTTCTACGAGTTTCTCTCCCAATCCAAGCGCTGATGCTGCTACTGCTTGGCGTTGCATCGCTGGTACCGTCTGCAGAAGAAGACTACAGCTGTATGCTCTCTAACAATCTCGCGAGGAGCTTCACACCGATAGCCTTCTATCCGAACGGACCACCACCGGTGTAACCAGTGAAAAACGGCGCAGCGTGCCGCGTATCACTATGCCAACTTGAGATTGACACTTAGATTCACACGAGTGACGTTGACCAGGCGAGCCAATACAAAGCCGATCGAAATTTCTTTACCTTTATTCCTGCATAATTAGCATTGAAAAATACGAAATTCAAACTGCCCTTATTCAGCTTGCCTCGTCAATGTTTCTATCGACTGCAGCCGCAGTGCGCGTATCGCAGGAAATATTTATATAATATGCATATATTGTAATTTTACACACGACGAATTTGTACGTACGTAAAATGTAACGGACCAAGCGGTGACTGAAAATATGTAGCCGACGAGAAGAAACACATTCTTTTTAATTTATTATATATAATATTGTATATTTCGCTATATATCCAGCGCGTGCAATATCATGCTTCCTCCCGCGCGAAGCGTGCACGATCCCAGTATCAGTAATGAACCCGAACAGAACAACAAGTAATTATGACATCAAAATGATTCCAAATTGATTATTAAAAGTCACTTTTCGATTAGTTATGATTCATTTTGACAATATCATAATCTGTTGTTCTGCTCGGGAATAATATCTTGACAAAAGTATTTGTTGTAAAGACGTTGACTGATTCGGAACGTATGTATCGTCCTTGTATATTAACCCTTCAGTTGCGAAAGGCGTACACGTGCGCCCTGAAAAAGTTGCCTTTCATTTGCGAGGAAAACATATATATATATTGATATATATAACTAAAACAAAATAAAATTATAACAAAAAAACTAATTCAAAATAAATGAACAATAAAAAAAATTAAAAATATTGCGAAATATTAATAATTCATCCGCGTATAATTGCTTATATATGCAAGTATTTTCGGTTAAGCTAGAGCGAATTTCCGAGCCTTGATTCTAAACAAACTTTTTTTCCTTTTCTACATTTTTCTCATCATCTTCATCTCCAATTTTGGTAAGTTATAATTACAATAGAAGTAATTCAAATTTCAAAGCATCATTATTGCATATCAGTCGG
This sequence comes from Wasmannia auropunctata, assembly GCF_000956235.1. Lineage (NCBI taxonomy): Eukaryota > Metazoa > Arthropoda > Insecta > Hymenoptera > Formicidae > Wasmannia > Wasmannia auropunctata. The sequence goes on from NW_012026969.1 coordinate 1,128,153, forward strand.
ACAACTACCAATATCCATAGTCCATAGATAGAAAAAAACTTGGTAAGAAGAAAATACTCATTCTCGTCATTGACACGCGACTTTATCTATTTAAACATGTCTCGAATTATTTACATTAAAATTATACTGAGACAAGTTTCAATCGTACGGAATATTGTCGCAGACAGAAAAGTCATGCAGGTTACTTGATTATTTCGCGAAACATTATTATCTTGCTGAATACAAAAAGGTGTACTACAAAATGAAAATGTTACAGTTTAAATTCGTAATTAATCCGCGCTTGATCCAGCCCTTGAAATACCTACGGACTTATCTACATATATTAAGTTATCGTTCGGGCTCTACTTATATGATAATTTCCTGTTCGAGATTCTTGGAGGATTACGATATACCTATGTATAATCTTGATTTAAAAATCTCGTTATGTGATCGGGAGTATCGGGACAAAGTCAGAAATTCGATTTTAGTTGAAAAATTGCATTATCTTAGGAACCTCATCGTGGAGAATCATATCAACGATTTCATCTTTACCGACTTCAATTTCGCAAAGTTCAACAAAATCTGAAACGGATCGATATGTACTTATATGGACGCGCTTTTTATATCTTTCAAAGTTATAATTAAGGTACTGCCAGCCAATCGATTGTTCGAATATCGTGTAGTTCGTTCGCCAAAATACTAATTTCAACAATCTTTTTAGATAGAACATAGAACTATATATGCCTCGGAATCATCATGCTCGAAGTAAGACCGGTGAAACGTGAATTATGGACGGTCCACTTGACGCTACAAATGCCTGAAATGCCTCGAAAGTCAAAGCGTTTGTAGCGTCAAGGACTGTCAGGTGAACCTATAGCCACGTCGCCTGGAAACGCGAAAACAAATTCGGTCTGGATTTTTTCGGCGCACATTTGTTTCTCGCGCGTCGCCTCGCGCGGTGCATGACGGTCCGATAGAAGACCCTGATAGAAGACCCTGCCGGGCGGCCAATCGCGAGCCGGCATCGCGCGGCGCGGCGACTGGCCGTACTCTCAGTCCGGAGCCCGAGTCGCGGAGTTGTCGTTCCTCTCTTTAGGCCCCCGTGAGCCAGCGAGCCCAAAATTTCTCCGAGTGTTTTCCGAGGCAGCCAGCATCAGGAGTCGGCAGATCGCCAATCCACCCGTCGCAGGATCGACCGTTTGACAACCCGAATCTCGTGTCGCACACGTTTCGCCGTCGTGTCAGGAGATATAAGCGCGCGCGCTTAAAATAAACGGCGTTCGCCGGACTCGCGTACGGCCACACTTGCTCACACCGGATCGGGAGAGGAGGGCGAGCCTGTTATATCGTGTGTGATCATCCGCTGGAGACGGCGTCAACGAGAAAAGGTAGAGAGAAAACGTACGATTCACGTGTGAGATTAACAAGGAGAGAGAGAGAGAGAACAAGATATTGCTGATGTATCAGAGAGATGTATGCCCGTCCTTTTCCCCTCCCCCGCGAATACATAAGAGTCGAACTCGTCGAGACCGGATCGCGGCCGGATTCGTCTGGTGTCCGCGCGCGTTTTCTTCTGTCAAATGGTGAAGGTTTTCCTCGCCGGGACGGTGCTGACGACGTCGACGTCGGCGCCAGGACGAGCAACATCGTCACGACCCACTTTTGCGAGCTGTGCACCTCGCGTGCCGGCCGAATTGCCATTTCTTTATTGTCCTCGTATCGACAAAACACTGTCCTCCCGCGCCTTTCGCGCTTCTCTCCCCTTCTGTTCTCTCTTTCTCTTTCTCGTCCTCTAAATGTCTCGCTCTATCGGTATCCGTATCTTCGTCTCTCTCTCTCTCTCTCCCTCCCTCCCTCCCTCCCTCGTTCTGCTTCATTCTCTATTTGTGCATCGCACCGATATTCGCGTGAGCAAGAATTCTCTCTCTCTCTTTCTCTCTCCGCCTGCGCTATCTATTTTTCCCTTCCTTCTCTATCTTTCTCTCTTTGTCCTACCTGGAGCGAGCGTTACTCCTTGCCTAACACTCGCCGCCGTATTGTCATGCCGGCGTTGGACGTGTACGCTACTGTCAAAGTCGTGCGCTTTCCGCGGCCCAGGTTGAGCCTCCCCCAATATTTTTTTGCTTCGTTCGGGGAGTTGTCGAACAGCCAGCCGTCGATTTACGCGTTTCACCCTTGTGGCATTTAAAGCTGCGAGCACAAAACGCCGATAAATGTCGCTTATAAATAAGTCGTTTATTTTGAAAGTGGCGTGATTCTCTGAAACAGTGGCGAATTATTGCGTTACGAAACTCGTTTAAATTTATACTTTTTTGGGGGGTTTTACGCCGCTTTCAAAGTGTTTCGTCCTAAAGTGACTCGACATGTCGTACATACGTCTGTAGAGATATTTTCTGATTACACTCTTGACTAAGACACACCGAGGTGTCTCTCTCGCATAGTGTTTACGTTAGAGAGATGTTAGAAAGATTTTATAGTATGACAACGCTGTAGTATGTGACAATGCTGTATCTTGTGTTCTAGAACAAACAAAATGTCGGACCGAAAAGCAGTAATCAAGAATGCTGATATGTCAGAGGAGATGCAGCAAGATGCTGTTGATTGTGCCACTCAAGCTCTCGAAAAATATAACATTGAAAAGGTATATGCTCTTTATACTTTTATCCGGTGTATACAGATGTAGTAGATAACGTACCGTGAACATCAGGCAAATGTATTATGCAAAGAACGGAAAATTTATAACGCAATTAGAGTAGATATATTTACTAATAGATTTAATTTTATTTTTATAATTTTTTTATTTATTAAGAAACTTAATATATTTTATAAGCATGAATTTAATTTGTCATAAAATTGGAGTAATTCACTGATATCTTTGCGTTAAGCATTAATAACTTTTACTAAAAAATAGTAAAAATAAAGTTTTACATTTGAATGAAAAAATTACATTTGTATATATAGATTTTGCAATTCAAAGAGAAGCTAGAGAATTTAAGATATTATTTACAAATTTATATTTGGAGTAATATGATATGAAATTATTTATTTATTTCTTATTAATGTAACGGACCTTAGGGTCTTCAATTTTTATTAAAAATTGTAATGTTCACCGAAATTATATTGAAGAGATCGAGTTTGTTTTCTGAAAATTTTCTATTATATGAATTGTCAATATACACAGGATGAGATTGTTAAATCAATAACGCTATTGATTTTACCATTAATATCCATTGGTTTTGACTTTCAGGATATTGCAGCATTTATCAAGAAAGAGTTCGATAAAAAGTACAATCCAACGTGGCATTGCATTGTAGGACGTAATTTTGGTAGCTACGTGACGCACGAAACAAGACATTTTATCTATTTCTACCTGGGTCAGGTAGCCATCCTCCTCTTTAAGAGCGGGTAAACTTGTTTTGCTATTTCTCCTAAACGTCCTTTTTCCTTCTTCTCTTTCTCCCTTGCTCACTATGCAAAATACATACATTTAAAATCACCGTCATGTGTAAAAGAAACTTCATTACTCATTATGTACACATTGAGAAATTTGTTTAAAAAAAAAACACCTGCTCCGGATAAGCAAATGAAGAGAAATATCAATGTTTGATATATTGTTTGTCGTTACGTATGTGGAAGGATAATCCGAAAAATAATTCTAAGAAGACACAGTCGAAGGGTAGGGAGATAAACTTGGGGAAAAAAAAGAAGAAAAGAATGACATACAACCTTACATGTTAAAATGTATTTTGTATGCCAAGAAGTTTGTTGTGTTCTTGTTTTATATTATTAGGTAAATATGCAGAATACGGTTAAGTTCAATACTGGCGATTTTAACTTAGTAAAATTTTAGCATAATTGTTTAACGTATAGTGTTCGATTGACACTAAATGCATTGCATATTTCGCGTTGAATGGGTTTGCATCAGAGTTGTACCCTCCTGAGACTATATAACTGGAAGTACATGGTATCCGTTAAGTAATCGCCAATAATGAATGTAAGCCCGAGATTGATTGCCCCTGCAATTGTTATTTTATATTAATTGGTAACCGTTGTCGTCTCCTACGTACTGCATACTGATTAACTTGATTTTGTATTTGCTATACAACTGCGACTGACATTTTTTTTTTGTTAGAATTAAGAATTCTCAAAATGATTGAACGGAAAAGGAAAAAAAAGGAGCTCAATCTCTCTATCGACGTGCGATAATCATCGTACACGTACTCTATTAATAACTTTATTTCGATCAGATATAAAACTAACATGCTATTGAATAACAATTATCTGACTCGTTCATTGCTACCTTCACAATTTTTATATTGTGCACAGATTATAACGTAAAAAAGGGAGGGGGAGACATTTTATCTCGAGGCGATGTATACTTAGGAGAATTCATTTCCTAAGAAAGAAAATATCATCTTCTACCCATATTAAATTCTTTTATGTAATATTCAACACTCCATATTATGGTACTTATACATATATTATATATATATAAATATATATATATATATAAAATATAGATTATACATATGATATATTATTTATACATAGAGTGCAATCTTCAAACAATTTTTCATGCAGTATTTGATTATCGTAAACGTTGCTACATTGTTCAAATTTTAAACTAACTATTAAATAATATCAAACCACTATCGTGCATCCCTTTTTTTTTTTAAGAAAAATTCGCAATGTCACTTTTATAAGCAGCGAATATGTAGTAGAAAGTATGTGTTCGAAAGAATGTGTTCGAAAGTAAAATCACGATGAAAGATATCGAGTCATACTCCGAAGATCGATTTGTCCTTGAGAACATCTGAAAATATTCGACCTGACATGTTATTACATTTCTTTTCTTTTATTTATTTATTGTACATATATTCCAGCAGGTTTATTATTAACTCATAAATCTATTGCATATATTAGTAACACAGGACGAGCTGTATCTTTACGGTGTTATATGATGTACGTTATGCTTTCGCCGTACTTGCTACATGAGATTGGTTCAAGAAATATATCGCTAATAGGTTCGAATTTAATCGTCGGTAGTAAAAGCCAATTGTACTTTGTATACACGTTAAGTGAAGAACCTGTTACGCTGTTAGGCGGCGGTTGTCACATTCATTTGATTTGTCAAAACATCAAGATGCCGTTTCTGGAACGCACTGCCACTTTTTCGAAACGCAAACGCAATAGAATGCGAAATACCGAAGTATTTTTCATACACCCCGTGTTTCACGGGTTGACAAGTGAAAAGTATATGTGGGCATGACGAAATCATTTTGGTTCTTTTGGAGCTTTCGAGGGTAAGAATTCTGTGCACCTCCGCCGATTTCACGATCGAGTCTACATGCAGAAGATGCGGTAAAAGCAGATGAATATTATTGTGCTTAACAATAAAAATCAGTTCCACCCATGAAGCGTGCTTTTCTTTCCAGCGAGGCGCAATGTATAAAATAGGGAGCGAAGGTATTCTACATAAAAGCGGTATTGAACGTCACAAGGTCGAATTTTCCCTAAAATTACAATACTGAAATATCAGAGAGAGAAAAAATCACAACACGCGCGCGTTTATAACACACGTACACACACGCTTACAGCCTACGCACGCGATATTGCCAGGAACATCAATAATGTGTTCTCGATAAAATTCAACCTTGTGACTTACAATGCGGAGTGGCCGACTAGATGACTACCTGTCCTTTGCATAATTTGCGTAACTTCGTTAGACTCGTGTATCTCATTTCCGCCCCTAATGACTATAAATACTGTGCTTCTTCAACGCCATGCACACATCCGTATCTATATATATGGATATATACATATATAAAATACGTATATACGTATACGTGTGTAAAAGCCATACTTGTGCTTTCTTTCAGAATCCCTTAAAAAGAAGAATAATTTTTTCATCTGTTTCTTCATTGTATTTGTGACATTAAGATTAATAACTTTGTTGATGTTACATTTATTAATATTCAGTTATTTATTGCTGCATTATACATTCGATCTTTAACATTACAGAATACATCTGAAGAAAGACCTGCAACGACACATAGCACTCTTATTTGATATTACTAATTTTAATATATATATATTTACATATTTTTCAGTCTTTTAAAATTATTTACAAATTAAAATTTTGCTATATTACATGTGATTTTGTTCAAAAAAGATATAAAATATCTTATTATATTATTACTTTATATTAGATAATTAGAAATTGGAAAAGAGGAGAGATATTGACAATATCTCGACAAATATTGCGACTTATTTACTATCGCTATGTCAATAGTTGAATCTAAATTTCAAATTAATAATCTTAATTATGTTACTAATTTAAACAATTTGTTTTCAGAATGCAAGTAGAAAAAATTATTAATATCTCTTAATTCTTAAACGTGTGACGAATTTCTTATCTTATAACGTATAAACAATATTTCGAGGTTAGTAAGAAATTCGTGACAATATAAAATTCCTTCTATAATAGATAGATAATTCAACTCGATACTTATATTATTACGCAAGTATTAATCCGAAGATAAATAGAATTCCTCTGATAAATAGACTCGATTTTTCGTACAATTTTTATCTCTGCAGTATTTTAGAAGTTCGTTAAATTTTAATAGTTTATTGTTGGAAATGTGTCATCAAACTTATTATTTTATCATACAATAGTTCTTTAACATCCTTAGCCCACATGAAATCCAAATGATTCCACTGTTCATGTGGAACGCGGAATTTTCCAAATGGATTGCCAAGATTCTTATATAGTTCCTCGACATCCTGCGAATGATAAAAGCACAATGTAATAAACGCAATGCAAAATATAATTGAAACAATATGATAATTCATTTAATTTTAACACCTCGAATATTTCTCAGGATATTTGTTCTATCCAAAAATATATGAAAGCTTATTTTACGCATGCAAAAAAAATATCCTGGCAAATTTGTGGGAGATATTTAAAATTAAAGAAACATATAAAAAGATACATACATTGACATTCACTAACCAATCGTTGGTGCCATAATGCAAGGAAACTGGCACTTTAATCCTTCCCAAATCGTATTTCGGAGGCTGGATGGTACCATATTTGATCAAATTGCCGAAAAATGAATAATCATACTGTCTAAACTTTCCCGGTGTGATTAAATGCCCAGTCTTGATAAGTTGTGCGAAATGCATTAATTGTTTCGTAGATGCGCCAGCCGGAGTATGTTCCAGAATTAATGGTAGAAGAGTCTGCAAACGTGACAGTAGCATTATAAATAAATGTATCGAATTAATAATGAATTGATGTTATACAAATTCAAACAATAAATGATTATGTCAAATTCGTGATTACGTCTCAAAAACTAATACTATGATATTATTTAGTAACACTATAATAATGTGAAGTGTGCTGTAACAAACCAGCTTACAATTTGAAATATTTATCTTATTTTGAATCTTAAAGATAATTAATATTAAAGAGAGTATCATACAGTATTAAATTGGTCTTTGTTGAATCCGGCGATTAAGAAGAGCACGTTCGCGCACAAGGGTTGTGTGATAGCGTCTTCTGCGCATGCGAGTTTTTGGAACGTTTTCATGATTTCACCAGAAGGCGCAAATTCGTGTACGCCGATTAATTCCAATAGTGACTGTAAAAAATTTAGTTCATTCAAAAAAAAGAAAATAATGAAAAATTACGATTATTTTCTTATAGAAATTGGAAATTACATACGTTTAAAGTACCACTGAAGAAAGCGAGAAAATGCAAAATAGGATTATTCATTCTTCCGCAATAAGCTACCGGTGCCAGCGCGAACATCGCCTGGATCTTGTCTTGATATTGAGGCTCTTCCGCTGCCATGACGAAAAAGGCGGCAGTACCCTGGCTGTGCCCCAGATAGAAGATTTTTTCGCGGCCAGTGGTTTTCACAACATGATCTATCATTGCTGGAAGATCACGCGTGCCGATCTCGTGAAAGCTGCAAGAAAGGTATGATTTTTATGAATTATTTGTCAATCCTTGGTCTGGAATAGATAATTCTTTATTTCACATTTTGTTACAAAGATATGAAAAAGAATTATCTGTATAAAGATATGTATATGTATGAGTGTCTAGTTACTCTAGACGTAAATAGAATGCAAAAGTTAGTGAGTTTTCTTAGACAGTTGATACTAAAACTCAAAATATGAATTTGTTTTTGGATCGTTTAATTTAAACAAAACGTCTAGTTTTGGTAAAGCAAACAAAATCTCGGAATGAATCGGATAGAATGGCTTATCTGATAAATTTCTATATTTTCATTGCGAATTATCAGATATTTAAATGAAATAAAAATTCTCATTTAAAATTCTCCAAATGCTAAATGCATATAATTCACGTGATTTTATTTTTAATATTTAAAATATTTGTTAGGTTGCAAATATATGATATAGTATTTGACTAACAAATATTTAATAGGCACTTGTCCCAAAAAAATAACATCCAATGCCGCGTGTCATTATCAGGGAGTGATATAATATCTCACTTGACCGATAAAAAAAGAATTTCTTTGTCGCGATTTTTACTACACCTGTAAAAATATTCCGTTACAGCTACATTTCAGATTTTTATCAATTTGTATTTGCATATCGCAATTGCATTTTTGCATTTTTATGGTATTTCTACATTATGAAATTTAGTATTTATTCTAACATTATTTGATTATTATGTCGAAAGGGCACTTCATAATCAGATAATTGAAGAAATAGATTAATTATATCTTGACACCTGCTAAGTGCAGATGCCATAATCGTTTTGCGCCTTTTCTCATTTCTTATCGCACATTACGTGTGCGAATATTTATTCATTGAAATTTATATATCATTATATAGGGAAATTGTTTATTAGAGATGTTCATTTTCTTGAAACTGTAAACACATAATTACGATTTCTTAAAATAACGTTGCGATGCAATGATACAATTTGAAAACGATTTGATTGAATACAATTGTTGAAATTTTATCATTACCGTCGTGGCATTCGATAAATCACGATTTGATAGATTTAGAAATTATAAATATCAATTGCATATTTAAATATATGCATCAATTTTTTTATTCGACGATAATAAAACGTACTTATATGTAAAGATAAGATTGAAGATATTTGACATTCTTGTGTTTCTATTGTCGTGCTGACTTATTTTCAAGCATGCTAACCATGTCGTAATAGTTTTTCACTATTTGCACACATTCCTCACCTGAAATCCCAGTAAACGTCCTCTCGAATAGCCGGGAGCTTGTGTTTACGTGAATATACATTGCCACGTGTGTTACCGAGCCACACGTCGTATCCTGCGTCTGCCAGAATGAAAGGTAAACCTTTCTCCGGTCCAGGAACAACCCAACACGCTGAACTGCACAAAAGACCATGCATCACAAATGCCACGGGTTTTTCCACTTTCGAGTCAGTAGAATTAATTCGTCCTGTTATCCGATGCATCTCTATGATGTAACCGTCAGACGTAACCACCTCGTGCAGCTCCCCATTGTAGCCAAATTTGCTCACTAATTCTAACTGTGAAATGAAATGATGACTTTTTGATATCGATAGATTGATAAAGACCGAAACATAAAGAACTAAAAAACCCGACGTAAACATAAAAAAATCTACGTTAAAAATCTGATTTATTACAATTATAATATTTAAAAGTATTTGTTAAAGAATTGTCCAATACAGTTAATAAAGTTTAAATAATTAAATGAAAGAATCTCAGAAATAAATTAACAAAAAGTCAATATACAATTTTTCTCATTGAATCGATAGAGATGTTACGATGTTATTTGTATAATTACATTAATGCAGGAAATACAGAGTTATTCAAAAAATCTCGTTTCAATCGACGGAAATCATATCTGCATGATTCTTTTTTAAAGTTATTTTCAATTTCGACAAATGCACTTACAGTGGTAAGTGACGCATCTCGCTCGGTGGCTTTCCAAAATTCCGGATCATCGAGTTCTTTAATTGCCGGTATCTTCTGGTCTATCGGCAGGTCCGGCAGTAGAAAGTACGGTATCGCGCTGACGGATGCTAGTATCGAGAGGAGAAAGAGCGGTAGTAACATTGTTGTCGCTCGATGTTGTCCGAGAATTGATCAATTCGAACTGTGTATTGTACGTGATTTTCTTCCTGAATGTGCAGTGTATATATAGAGCGCCGCTTATTTACTGAAAATATATCACCGGAGTGCTATTTTATGCCATCTTATCAAATACTATTTATCGTTCATCCGTCATAATTTCTGATTCGATACGATTGGTGTAGTCAGTTGTAATTGAGTTGTCGAGAAAGAAAGGGTCTTATCGATTATTGTCAAGTAGATTGATTGTTTATCCATAAAATGATACAGCATACAACTTTGCGCGCAGGTGCAGCTACTCGCAACATTGCGTATCACTGTTTACACGATACACAGTGATCCTTATCGGATTACTTTGAAAGAAACAAAAGAACTGATCGCTACTGATGATAAAATTCAGACAAATAGGGAAATCTTTTATAATCCTTGATTTAAAAATTGATTTTACAGATTTCCGATCTCGTAGATAATTCCATTTTATACCACTAATTGATTCTTTTATTGATTCGTATAACTTTATTTGTTTTACTTTTATCATTGATTCTTTGACGATACGCATCTATTAATTTTAATTTATCGATTGATCTTTGATATTACAGATAATTGATTTTATATGATAATTTTCATAAATTAAAAATTTATTCCTTATTTATTATTAAAATATATCACATATGTATATAATATGAGCGAGATGATACGGAAAGAAAAAGTGACAACGAGTAATAAATAAGAACACTGGGCGAGGGAAAAAATGATACGAAAGAATAGGAATTTATAGGAAAGTGAGTGCACAAAATGCAAGATATATGCATCACATTTCAAACAAAATATTTTATGAGAATATGAACACATTAACAAGAGTTTGATAACTCAAACCGATATATATCGAAATATATTGAGCGTAAGCGTTGATCTTCCGACAAAATAATTGTGCCGACGAGAAAAGCAAATTCTTGGTCAAATTTCTGGTCAAATTAATCACCGCATGAATTATCATCAGTGGAGTAGATGCTGGCACTTCATTGCGAGGCCTTTTTGTTCATTATTTTGATTATCGGATCGTATACAAGCTTCCTCACATCCTTAGCCCACATGTAGTCCACATGATTAAATTTCTTATCCGCTACTAAAGTTTTACCAGAAGGATTGCCCAGCTCGCCGTACAACTTTTCCACATCCTACACAAAAATTACAAATAATATAAATACAAATATTCGGGCAAACGTAAATGTACAATTTTATTTGACGCTTGACGTTAGATTTGAAGTAATTACATGATTAAATTTCAATGTCAGTATCAATAGAAGAAACTCGATTTTTTCAACTTGTAATTATAATTAAGTGTCAAAAGGGATCGTATGATCACTTTAATGCTTATATCTAACGTTAGACCGTCAAATATATTCTAATTGCTTTGATAAACATCGAAGATATTCGAGATGTGAATTGTAAAAGAAATACGAACCTTGACATTCGCTAACCAATCATTTTCACTATAATATAAATGGATCGGAACTTTGATCTTCTTTAAATCATAAGTTGGTGGAGTGTATGAGCCGTATGCAGCTTTATTGCTGACTAATCCATTATCATATTGTTTAAATTTCCCCGGTAAGACTACTGTTCCTGTTGATAGATTTAATACTGTTATTATGAGAAATTTTTAAGAAATTTGAATATGCATATTTAATGCATATCTATAGATATTCTCAGGTAGAACATAGAAGCAAATGATGTCATAATGATGTCATTCTTACATTATTTGCGACTTATAAGTGACAAATGAAGTCATAATGATGTCTTTATGTTATCATATAACTTCATTATGACTTTTGTGTTCTACCTGGATTATACAGGGGATCTTTATACTCATAAAGTGTATATTATTGCACGAGATTACTTCCATTACTGTGTACTGTGTACGCTAAAAAGTACATAAAAATAAGATAACACAATACAAACGACAAAATATTATCACATTTTAGCAAAAAAGGATACTGAATATTTAACCGATCAAAGTGCTTATATTATGCTTTTGTACTTATGTATCTTTATATACAGCAATTTTTATAGCACTGTAATAGAGTACATATATCAAATTTATTATTAATATGAGTGAACGTTTACCAGACTTGATAAGTTGTCCGTAGTGCATCATTTGCTTCGTGGATGTACTAGCAGGAACATGTCCTAAGATTACTGGAAGAAGAGCCTATAGAAAGATAGTAATTATAATATTAATATACATATATATATATATATATATGTGTGTGTGTGTGTGTGTGTGTGTA
>NW_012026969.1:1141373-1209574 GCF_000956235.1 Wasmannia auropunctata
CACTCCCACCACCCACTACCACCACCCACCACAACTACCCACTACCACCATTTTTTATATCATGTGATTTTTAAAGTAAAAAATTTTTTTTTGAAAATTTTTTATATTATTTGACTTTTAAAATATAAATTTTTTTTTTAAATTTTTTATATTATGATTTCTAAAATAAAAATTTTTTTTTGACGCACCATTACCCACCACCACCACCCACCACCACCACCCATTGGGGAAAAGAAGTGTCAACGCAGGTTACACGGCAATTTTAAGATAGGATTTTTATTCGTAAAGCTGGAAATATTGATTTTTAATTTTATTTTGATATTATCTACTCGACGCGTGTCTTTTAAGTTTATCGTAATTAAATAATCGAAGATAAATGATTAAATTTTTTCTGACAAGATAACAGATTACTAATAAAACAATGATTTTTTCAAAATAAATATTTTAATATTTTATTTTTTAATTAAACTTTAAATTTTAACCCTCTGAAAATCTTAAACTTGAGGTGGAAAATACAGTTAGCCGCATACATACATCATACATACAGATAGACATATACACATATATATATATATATGTGTGTGTGTGTGTGTATATCAATTCTCACCTGAAGTTCCAGTAATTTTTCGGCTTGATTTTACGCTTTGTATGAGTACGAGCATATGGATTACCACGCGCGTTACCGAGCCATACATCGTAGCCCGCGTCCGCAAGTATAAATCCTAAAAATCAAAATCAAAATACAATGATAAAAGTTTAGTACACAATTAAGAAACAAAAATTGATAAACATTATTGAAATAATGTGTTTTTTTTTATTTAGTTCAGATACATTTATCTTTATTTTTATTTAGCTTGGGTACAATATAAAAAAAATGCGAATTTGAATTCCGAAATAGCATTAGGATGATCTTTGCGTAGTTATCTAATATTATATAAAAAATATTTTAATATTATTTTTTCTTTCACACATACTATTAATTTATGATGTTATATTATTAGAATCGGAAACTCTTTCTTGATATTTTGCCCAAAAAAGGAACTTAATAAAATACGACTGGATAAAAATAATATTAATAATACAAATAAAAAATAATAATAATCCAAAAATATCTTTTCTCATTTGAAAACTAAAATATTTTGACACTAAATCGTGCTTTCTTTACCTAAACTTTTTTCACGGCCGGAAAGAACCCACGACGACGAGTCGCACAAAAGACCGTGCATCACAAATGCAACGGGTTTTTGCACTTTTGAGTCGGTAGAATTAGCTCGTCCGTTTATTCGATGCAGTTCCAAAATATAACCATCAGAAGTAGTCACTTTATGCATTTCACCATTATAGCCGTATTTGCTTATCAATTCCATCTATAATAGAATCACAGCTTTCTAATTCAAATTCGTTCGTACTGTAGAATTAATATAATTAGCTCGAAATAAGATTATTATTAGTAAAGCGATTAAGCATATAATTAATATATTGTATGAATTTTGTGCGTGTGTGTGTGTGTGTGTGTGTGTGTGTGTGTGTGTGTGTGTGTGTGTGTGTGTGTGTGTGTGTGTGTGTGTGTGTGTGTGTGTGTGTGTGTAGAATTAATTAGAAGATATAATTTTCCTCAATCAATTAATTACTACGTAAATTAAATAATTTAAGAACTATTTAAGAAATTAATCACGTCTTGAACATGATAAAAATTACTTTTTTATATAATTTCTAATTCGTTTATTTCTTAAATTTGCTTCTAATTTATTGCGCAAATTTGTGTTCGCTAAAAAGCAATGATTTCACTTACCGTGGTAAGATGTGCATCATCAGGAACCGTAGGTGTTAATATATCCGGGATTTCTGGTATCCGTTCTAATGGATTCAGTTTCGGTACTAGGTCTATCACACCACTCAACGAATTAGCCTCGGAATTAGCATTTGTGGATGCCAGGATCGAGACAAGAAATATCGGCAGCAACATGATAGTTCGATCGCTGTTGTGCAGGTCGATGAAATCAAAAAGAATAAAGTGGACTATTTTCTTAAACGCAAGTCATTTATATATACAGTGCTGTCGTTTGTGTATGATAAATAATGTCAGAGTGTCTGGGGGTTTATGCAATCTTTTTCAATGTCATTTGTTAATTTATTATACTTTCTGCTTGAATAATGAATAATGATCCACGTGGTAAATCGTAATTGACGTCGTGAAAAAAAAAATAAAAGATTCGTGGACCTTATCGCTGTCCAAGTGGATCGATTATTTACTTACGAAATGACATAGTATTTTGCAGACCATTCGCACGTAAGTGCATACCTAAGTGCGTAAGTGCGGTCATGCATTTTTATCAGATTAAAAATTCAGCGAAAGAATTGAAAAAAGAGTTACCTTTTAATATTACTTAAAAGTAAATCGTGAATAGTCAAATCCTTTGCAATGCTTCGAAATCATCTAATCAAGATCTGCAATATCAAAGATATATTGAATTACTGAGAATTTGACATTGTCTAAAATTAATAAACTATATAAGTTCATGAACAGTTCTAAAACGAGTAATGCACGTATATTTATACTTATTGATCAAATATTTTACGTAAATATTAAACCGAAGAATATTAAAAGACATCAAAGGTCGAATGAGACGTCAGATAGGTATTGGCAAAAGAAAATGAGCATTCCGAATGTTTTAATCTCCAAAGTTTATTGCACCTGTATAAATATTCCATTGTTTATGCATTTAGTATCAATTTTTGTTTAACATTATGTATATATGTGATTCTTATGCAATATATTTATTTATATAAATTGAGATGTTAATTCTAATAGTATTCAATCGCCGTGCGCAATCCTGCATGTTTGTTTTCGACCTGATTAAGAGCATAAAATTAAATTTTCTTCTGCTATATAACATGTAAAATATGAGTGTGTTGATTGTATATTGTGTTGAAAAACTTGGAAACAATTTTATCTCGCAATTAGTGAAAATGTTAATATTATACATTCATATCTCAAATCTTAAATTAAATGTTCAATAAAATGCAGTTTATTTGAAATTAACTGCGGTCATGCATTTATGATTTTAGAAATATAACATTGTTATTTTCTTTTTTATCTTACAAATGTTTTGACAGTATCATTAAGGAGAAATTAATTCGAAACTGAGCAAATAATTTTAATTAAAAATATTTGTTTTAGCGTGATCTGTATGTCGGAGGATGCACATAAGATCTCGATTTAGCATATATTATTTACAATTATTTATTCACTGGAATTAATATTGGCGCCCGAAATAATGTGAAAGTTTCAAGAATATCTTTTATTTTATCTTTAAACATGTGTTTCACGTTTTATTATTGGTGAATGAGATGATTTAAATTTAAACATATGACAGTTGACAATTATTGTTTATCTTCGTAAATTTGCAGCGAATAAGTTTGATTTCTCAAAATAATACAAAGACAGCAATGACAGCAATATTCAATGCATAGTTACAATTACAGTTGCTTTTATAGACGATGTTTATTTTTTTTGTTGAATAAGAATTTCTTACACACTCACGCACACACACACACACACACACGCACACACACACACACACACACACACACATACATATATGCACTTTAAATGAAAAATTCTTATTCATCTAGGGACATAAACGGCTATTAGCTGTTTTTCGGTGAATAACAATTTTTTATTTATACAAGCATTTATATGTAAATATATGCACATATAAATAAGAAATCTTTATTCACAAAACAGCTAAAATGATATCATAAACGGTATTCGATCTTACGTTTAAGATTGTGTTAAGTCTGCTGGCCTTAGATGATCTTATTTTATCCGGCCAATAAAATGGCTTGCATCTCGAGATGCTCGTGCTTACGATAACTTTAAACATGAGATTAAAATATACCATCTGTAGATATGTTGAATATTATTGATCTTCCAAATATTTTTGCATTATTTTTATATATAATAAGCTTCAGAATGAGGAGATATTAAAAACTGATCCCTTGAACAAATTTTCATGATTATCAATAGGGTCTTGAAGATTTGAAAATAATTAAAGAGTAACAATATTTTCAACTGTTGATACACATTTTTTGATCGCCGATAATTTATAATACAGTATTAAATTTATAATTTATTATTCGATACATAAATGTTTTATAAATAATATTTTATTATCATGATATAAATGCATATTTATGATACAATTATGTATATATGTATAAAATAATATAAAGAATTAAATGTTAAATTTAACATTTCATTCATTCTACGATTATTCGTAAATCGCAAGATATTTTTATTACAACTTTTAATGCAATATATCCACATATTTGCTGAATTGTATTAATCATGAAGAATATACTTAGATATTAGTACTTAGACAATATATTCTTAATACAAATTGAAAATTGTACATGAAGGATTCTATCCATTATATCTGTGAGTCGTTTCTTTACGTAAAGAAAGAATGTACCTATTTGCATAACAACATGCTCATTAGCTAATGAGAAGATCCATCTTGAAGCCGTTTCTTTACACGGAAATATTACACAAGTAGTTTTTGTTGCATAAATTGTGCATTATTCCGTTATTACGTGATCAAGAACGTTTTAAACTTTAAATAATTACTGGCTAAGCAAGTAAGATTTTTCGAAATTTGCTTATTGTGCAACATTGTGTAATCGATGATTTACGCGTTGCGCTTATTATACATATATGCGCTTTGTTGCAACACATACATGGAGCTTTGTAATTTAAAAAACAAAAATCAAGTTTTTACAAATTCTATTTTATTCAGCTTTTTGAACAATTTAAAAAAGACATAGATATTGTATAAAACATTGTTTTATGCGTATTTATATTAAATACTGTAAAATCTAAAATAATTGACAAATTAACAATCTGCACAAGTAGATTGTGCATGCAGAAAGACGCCATTTGCACGGCGATTATTGCTCTGAAAGCACGCGACCGCAGATCATGAATATTCAAAATACAAAAATGTTGGGTTTCGTGTAAGCGAGCAAAGAACGCAATAACAATAATTATTTTTTCGAAGAAATCTATTTTGTCGATTTATTTAACAAACAGTTCTACATATTATATATAAATTTATGATTTCAAAGTTTAATACAATTGCATCATTAATAGAAAAAGATCTGTAAATATGTATATATAATAATTATATATAAAAGCCACGCGCTTTTCAACAGACATATATGCATATATTGTTCCTCTTTCTGAAAAAAGAGAAGATTGACAATAATCGCCATGCATCGATCATCTATTTTCTCCTCGATAAAATTATATATTCCATTTTTACGTTCTCTCATATGAAATCTTAAAAATTATCAAAATGAACGCATCATTACTAAAATAATACGTACGTAAGCTCTATCAAAAATGATATGGCTTACGTATTGTGCACCCATTTTCACTCTACCGATAGGAACCCGGAAATAGGACTTATGGCCTAAAATATTTCTTTTCCTTTTTCTCTTTCTCTCTTACTTTCTCTATCGCATATTACTTATATCATTCTCTTTCTTTGTAATATGTTGCTTTTATTGTCTTAATTTTATCTCAGACTTGTAATCTACTATATATATATAGAGAGAGAATCTAATTTATTTTTCAAAGTTTAATGCAATTGCTATTCTATTTTATTCTCTCTTTTTCGCGCTTGAAAACGCGGTTCTTTCTATATTCTGAAACTCAATGGCGCATTATTAAAACAATACGAATTACGTGTGTTCTATGGTATTTGTCTAATATATATGTATACTCTTATACTACAAAATATGTCTCTTTTTTTCGAAAATAGAACTCAATTAGAGGACGTAGATTGGATTTCGAAGAGGATATTTCTTTGTTCCATTTTATCGTCTCTATATACTCTTTATAAAGGACATTTTTATTATTATTATTATTATTATTACAATGAGAAGAAAGTTCTAACAATCTAACATTTCGATCCAACATCATGAATCTATTTTTGTAAAGCTGCGTGAATGTAGTTATGTGATTATTACAATATTAACAGCATTCAAATATAAATCAAATTTCAATTTTATATTAAACTTTTATTTAATTAAAATTTTTTTCACGTACAGAATTTATTTATCAGTTTAGGGAACATTTTACGTTTGTAAATGTTAAATGTTAAATGAAAAAGATATTTAGCATAATGTACATACATTATGCTAAAATTGCTGTAAAGAGTTGAAGTTAGTGACGATACCGCTCAGATCTAAATATACTATAAATTTTATTCTATCTTTAATACTGTTTAAAAAAAAAAATCATTTTTTGAAGTAGGCCAATACGAAAAGTGACGTGTATAAATCTTCTAAAAATAGAAAAGTTGTTTGCAGTCTTGTCGTTCGCATATCTTACAAAAATGTATTTCTTTAAAGACATATTGAGATTATTGCTAATTAATTATCAAATGTGTAAAACGCACAAGTTAATTATTAAAATAGTCACAATACATCTTTATGTCGTACCTTCCAACTTCGTATCCGCTAATAAAAATTTAATTTTCTAATTTTCTGTTTTGTGACATTTTTTTCACAAGATCTTGGCAAATTTTGCTGTCTTATTTTTTGCCAGTAGATAAAACATTAATAGACATCTGAATATTCGTCTTCTACTTCCGACTCTACTTCCCCTTTAGTTAATGTGCTAACAATTAATCGTGTCGGGACATTCCCCGGACATTCCCGATACTAGAATCAATTGAAACATCATTATCGCGCATGCTGACAAAATAGCGTGCGACGGTGTCTCGCGATCTTACTTACAGACTAGCAAGCGTGCATCACGATATTACTACACCTACGCACTTTTCTGCCTACTACTCTTAATGGATTAATCTTCTTTGTACATTATCGTGCATCATGCACTAGGAACAGACCAGCGGTTTGCGGTGAAATCACGCCGATTGATCATTATGTCTGAAGAAATCGGTCTTTCCATCTATGATATTTTCCAAAGTTAGCCACAAGTATCACAAGTATTCGAGTGAATCATTCGTTTCGTTTACATGTTTTCGATAAATTCGACAATATCTATCAATATAACAAATTTAACATTCTATTTATATTTATAAAAAATATAAATGATGATTATCTAATATTTTACAACTAATGTTTTCCATCCGACCAAATCTCTCTAAAATCAAATACATGCTAATGTTTAAAGAAAATTAACGTGATATTCAATCGGCATTCTTTCACGAAACGCAGTATCTTACAGATCGTTTTTCTTAGCAGAATCTCAAACACGCATTTATGCGGGCCGCAAAAGAACTTTTATAACGAATCAAGATGTTCGATTAATTTTGTAAAATTCCAAAGAATAAGATGATTTTGCGCTGGTTCCATGCGTAAAGTATATCAATATGCTAAAATAAAAATCTATTGTACGCGAATGCAACTTTCTTATCCATGGCTACGCGACGGAAAGTCGTGTCTGTTATGCGGCCCACGTGATCATATTTAGACCACCGTCTTACAATAATAACCCGATCGAGCGAATAAGCACGTAATAACTGAGGCATACGATTTCCACTTGTCATTCGCAAAATATGATGGTTTGTGTATTTTACATACACAATATACATATACAAGATATACAAGGTATGCGTACGACCACAAGAAATCGCGTACGCTAAAAAACCGTCCCGCAGTTGTAAAGTCTGCAAAAAGCTATACACGTACGGCCGATACGGCATGATTAAATAAAATGATCAGGAAAAAACAGGAGTAAAAGAACAATGTAAACACCATCCGTTCGTCATTAATGCAAATTGGAATTCCTAAAGGCCAGTACAGTATTCTGCTGTGTGCATATAATTAAAAGATAAAACATAAAAATTTGTCAAAAAAGACAGCAAACATCCTGCTTCTAAAAAATCTTGCTTCTAAAAGCATTAAATTAGCGCCAAAGACTTGTCATCTTTTTCTCTATAAGTTTCTGTTTTTAATAAAATTACGATTCTGTAATTTTCTTTTAAACAAAACAGGACTTTAAAAAATATATTTTCAAGATTAGAAAAGTATATTAAAGTATGGCTGTTTTAATAAACAAAATTATTTCTCGAAATTAATTCACATAATTTTGTTTTTCTATAACGTCACTTGATAGGCGTGATAACTTTTGCGCTAATCTAATATCTACTCTATCTTGCTATAAATAATGCTGATTCTGCTTGAATCTTGCAAGAACAATGTGCGAGAACAATGATAAATTATTGAGAGCGCGCGGTATGAAATTATTTCTCGAATTCTCTTGATCGACCGTACACTTCGCGCCTCGTCAATAACCGTCGCATGACGCGCGTAATACTAATTTGACTACTGTTAAGAAAATGATAAATGAAAGTTCGATTACGCGAAGACTTCTGCGCGAATATCTTCATTATTATCGTCATTCGTCGTCATCGTCGTCGTCAATTATTGTCATAGTTGTCGTACTACCGACAGGAAGGACGCGGCGATAAGGATTCGCGGAAGAAATCCCGTCCCGGACCCGGTGGCCTGTCTACTGACAGCATCGCGTCAGTGACGCGCGAGTGACGTCCAGCACGCTGTCATACGTGGTACTCGCCGTCTGACGACGTGCGTCAGACGACGAGCGGTATTTGCGAGCGGCCTTCGTGGACCGCTCCTCGCGCCAGACTCGGCGTCTCATTTCGGCCCTTCCAGGATCTCTTGGATACTGACATACGTGCCGGTGACAAAGCCTAATACGCCGAAAGAGATGATGGCGATATTCTTCCACAGCCGCCAGTTCCACTTGCCGAGACCGTTCTCCTGCTCCCAGACGGTTACTAGTTCGATCACCGACGGGAACATGAGACCCAACGTGGACAGGCATACAGCCCCGACGAGGGAAATAAACGGACCCAAATTCGGGATGGCGATCGCCACGCAGACGGTAAAGATTACCAACAGGATACGGATAAAGTATTCGCCCAGCAATCGTCGGGAGCCGAAATACTGCTTGAGGTTCTTCCAAATGATCTCCATCGGCACGTAGAATTGAAGTCCGTAAGTGAGGAAGATCGCAATGGCGATCATTACCTTGGCGGATTGTGCCAGCACCTCTTCTTGCGGGGGATTGAGCGTAATAGAGGCCTTCGTGCTCTCGCCATACTTCCAATAGCCGAAGAAACCGACGGTACTGTACAACAATACCACGCAGAACATGCCAGTGTTTAAAACACCCGGGCAACCGACGAAGTGCGACGGTGTTTTCATATTGTTCTCCAATGGCATCACCTAGAAGCAGATTATGGATTTCGATGATAAATAATGAAGTATATATGGAATTAAAAAGAAAAAATATACATAAAAATTTTAAATTTATAAATCATTTTTATTTTATCAATATAAAATGAGTAAACAACAGAATACATAATTATATGTATACTTTTTTAGATTTCAAAATACAAGAAAATACATAAAATATAATTGAAATAGCTTTAATATATTTCCTTTCTCTGGATTTTAATGAAAATTAAATAACGTTTTACTTAAAAAAATTTCTATGCTTAGATAATTTAATTTTTATAAGCATTTCACGTTTAATTAATTTCCTGATGCAAGATTAAGAAATCATAATCATTTTACATGAAGAAGAATTACATGTAGACATCGCTGCGTAACGAGAATTATGGAATGTTAACGTGGTTTTTCGTTATCAAGTTAACACGCGTCACGAATGTCCGAAACATTCCATGACGCACAGGTCAGGGCGTGCCATTTGATTTACGTGTGTCGATACTTGGAACAATCGAACATGACCGTTAAGTGTTCGGAACGTGTCTAGCAACTGAATGCAAAGTTATTTATGGCAGTGTCGTAATATCTTCGCGGTGATTGCACTGCGAGCATTCTAATCAAGATTCAAAATCAAATTTTTCTTCCACTTTTATCAATTTTTCTATAATTGTAAGCATCTCATTGGTCGGAAAGATTAAAAAAGTTTTGTAATAAATTACAAATTTTAATATTTTATTCGCGTCTAACATCATTTAAAATTCGTTATGATATAAGAATATACATAGAAAGAAATAATAAATATATACTTACAACACCGATGCCCTCGAGGGCAAAGATGGCAGTGCCGAAGAAAAGGGGCAGCTGAGACCAACTGGAGAAATTTGGTACGTCGCTGATAGTGGGCAGATCGTTGAAAATATAATAGAAGGTAATACCCATGCCGGTGGCGATCAACACGTTCGCCACCATCGAGAACGGCGCGAGATATTTGAGATTCCTCACAAGATTGAAGAGGATGAGCACTGGCAGCAACGCGGCCATGTACACTCGCAGATCCTTGTTCGTTCCCGTGTAATAGTCCACGACCTCCTTGAGATTGGTCGAGATAAAAACGATGTATACGCAACAGCAACCAATCAGGTCGATCACCAAGAATGAATTAATTGTCGCTCTGAAACAGCATTAAATAGCACTCAATACTTGTTATTAGTATAAAATAATGCAGAAAATTGGAATAGCAACGGAGACATATATCGAATTTTCATTAACAAATTCCGAAAAATAAATTGTACTTTAGATTTCCTAAATAACCTTGATGGTATAAATAAGAAAAAGTAAACGTATCGTCTCCTTTGAATAAACTCACTTGGCAAGTCTGGCGTATTTCTGAACGGGTTCGGGCCCCACCAGGAAGGCCGCCTCGGCCACGTCAGCGAAGCCCAGACTAGGTGTCTGCAACCGCCTGCACAGGAGATGGGCGGACTTGACCAAAATGTGGACGCAGTAGGTGCAAACCGCGCCGATGAAAAAGGTGGCGAAGAGGCCGAAGGTGAGACCGGCGTTGCGGAAGGCCATCGGCATCGCGAGTATACCCGTGCCCAAACTTCCCTTGAGCAGATGTATGAGCGTGTCGAGGTCCGAAGTGGGATGGGCGAGTTTGCGATGCTCGAACGGATTGTAAAGGGCGGCCTCCTCGTCGGTCGGTCGCTCCACGAGCGGCAAGGTCGAGCCGTTCGTGACCGTAATGGGCACGTCATTTTTCTCGCACTTGTATCTGCAAAACCGGCGGCGTTAGCATACCACAGCGTAATCGGCGGGCGAAACGATTTCCGTGAATGGGACGTAAATTATGTATATATATATACAGGGTGTCCCAGCAGGGATGTCGCGCCGTTTTTTTCATTTACGAATTATTTGATCTATTCGATAGTCAGAAGAAGCTGGAGATATCTAATCGTGACAATTATAGAACCGAAGAAAAGAAATGATATATATATATTTAATTAAATTCCTGCTGACACCTCAAAGAGTGCGTATATGAAAAAGGAACGGCGGGGGAAGTTTTTGCGACATCCCATACGTACAATTTATATGTATATTTATCTTGCGCGTGGGATATAAGTGTTACGTGGGACCTGGTTCTGTTTTACACGGTGTTTTCCTCGTGCCCGCGATTTTCATCATAACTTGATGCGAAGGGGGAATATAATGAGAGAGTGTGCCGTAGATAGGAGGATTCTCTTTCTCGCGCGCTTGCATGCCGAGGGAGACGGAGAGCGGAGGCGCAGACAGGGCGCGAGACGCATGCGAGAGCATGCATTCGGGGCATCGCCGCGGCAGGGATTTCGGGCATCTTTAACGGCGGTGATTTCATCCGTGAAGATGAGAGTTTTGCGTTACCTCGTTGTTAGGTAGTCATTATTGAGCTCCTGCATCAAAAGCGTTTTTCGATCAAGCCGGACAATATCGCGCGCAGAATGCGATATTAATGTGCAAAGCCGATCAAAAAAAAAGACGCATTATAGAGGAAGTCTCGAAATATGGAATATGTCCAATCTAAGAGCATAAAAACGTTCTATCCGATTATGAGCACAGAAAGATGTTCTTTCCATTTAATATAGAATTTATATTAGATTTTCGAAAGAAGAGTGTTTTTTCCCCGAATTAGAATTTCCGCTCTTAAATTGATGCTCTCTCGTTTTAAAATGACTTTAGAAAAAATAAACTTTGTACAAGCTTCAAATTTTTCAAATTTCTGCAGGCATGAAAACGTTAAACGTTATTAAGTGATTAAATAAATTGCAGAGCAGAGAAATTGACCTAGATTTCGATTTCCTAGATTGGACAAACGTCACATTGTGCGTATATTCAAATAATGTAAATGTTCTGCAAATATTTAATCTGTTCGTTGAATTTTTCGTTGTTTCTCCTTCTGCGTCTGACTCTCCGTCCGTTCGCACCGAGAGAAGATCGTGGGCGAAACAATCGTAAGTTTTAACGCTGTTTTACACGTTTATTAAACACATGTTGAGCCATTGCAAATCGGTTACTTAGAATTTCGTAAATCCATTGAAATCTGTATTTTTATCTCTTTTGATGTGCTTCGATTTGTATTCGAGGAAAAGCAGTTTGCCACTGTATTTAGAGTTACTGTGTCGAAAATATGAGTATTTTAAGAACAAGAGAATGGTATAAATGGCGCGTGTGTTTAATCAATTGTTTCATTCACATTTTATTGTTCTTTCATTACTGTGTCCTTCAGTATTATCATGTCTATCTATTCTCTCGGCGCGTCTACTCATTCACCAGTAAGTACTCCCTGGAATATATATGGAAAAAGAAGCGTAGCGCAAACCGTCGTTTTGTCGCTAACACGAGCGATGCGTGAAACTAGAATCGCATGACTCGGCATTGTCAGGCCACAATTGTCGATCGTAATCTAAAGTGGGATTCTTTACACGCAACAGTTTTTTTAGCCAAGTTTCATTGAGTTCGAATCGGATGACTCATTGTCAGTTCGCTATCGTCAGTTGGAATTTCAAGCAAAGCTCCGCAAAGCGAGATATCGTTTTGTTATTGAAATTTCTTGGCGATAATAGCGCCGAATGCTGAATTTGCGCATTCCGCGAAAATCACGCGTGTAAACGACGGTTCGCGTTATCCATCTCCTTTCTCCGCATTCACGCTCAATCGCAAACACACGATTATATCCTGAAAAAAGTCGGACGATAGCGGATAAGATGGATTCTGAGGGGAGTATGACGCGTCGGTTAATTAATAATTAACGGTTAATTCGAGACATGCAAACACATCTTCGCTTTCATTAAATGACATCCCATAAGTCGCGGAAAATTTTCTTTCTCCGATCTGCAGCCAATCGAAAACGCGAGTAATTTGCCGTATATAAGTATGACATATATGTGTGGATACGTATGTTGTGTGTGTATGTGTCGGTATGTATGAGCGCGCGTGCTTGTCACGTGTGTATGAGAGAAAAAGAATTGAGTAACGCATGTTCATGTATCAGGTTTATTTAAAAAAAGAAAATGCGCGGTATAGGTGTTTAGGTATTATAGGTACCCATGTCTTTTAGGTGCGGTAGTTTCTCTCTCCCGTAGTCGTGCGAAACTTTCTGTCGAGAAAGCCCCCGGGATTAGAGTCTGTGTGTGTCCGGTTGTCACGTGTTACAACGTGACCGTGGGGTTCAACGCGTCGCGTTACAGCCGTTACAGGCGTAATACATACAGAGGGGCAGCCGCAACCACCGCACTGCATCACCGCGACGCCCAGCGCCACGACGCAGTACGACGACTAACAAGCCTCCTTTTTGCTTGCCGAGCTTTTCGCACTTGGCCGAGCATTTTTTTATTATTTTTTTCTTTTTTTTATGTTTTGTTTTCGCTTTTACGCACGTCGATATAGATCTATCACCGAATCGATATGCCAATAATATCTCGGCTCTTGGCCACGGATTTTGCAACCGTCCGATGATATTTTCGTGTCGCGTCCAAGTCGGCATCGCGTCGACGTCGCGTCGCGTCGTCGTTTGTGCGAGTTTCATTGAGCTAAAAGTGTCAAAAAAAGCATCGATCCGACAGTGCCGCATTTTCTTATTTTTTTTTCTCAACGATAATATCTTTTTTTTTTGTTCTCTTTCGTTATTCGCAGAGCACTTTCATAGAGCCCGAATCTATGCCCGGAGTTTATACGCTAGTCTGGAATCATATAAATGCACATATTATACAGTAAAGACAAATCCTTTATCCTCTGGGAATATATTCTGCTTTGCATACCGCATGACCTCTACACGAAGCATTCTCGATCAGCGACGGAGGAGAACCACAACGATTCTCCTTCTGTTTGCCGTTTTTTTTTTTGCGAATAAAACGACCGATGTTATTCGCAAAATTATAAGCTGTGAATACGCGCAAGAACGATAATGCGATGCAAATTGATCTGGTTAATCCAGCGTAATGGATTTTCTTTTTATTGGATTTCTTACGAATATCGCTCGCTTAAGATAATATCTGCACCGCTCTATTGCACGTAAAAAGCGAAATTACGATTTACATATATTTCATTGAACACCATTTTTGCGACTATAGAAATTGTCAGAAAAATTGGACGCGAGACTTGTCGCAAATTAATTTCACTGAGAATTTAATAATTTATTCTAGATATCTTGAAAGAGAGAGATATAACTTTGTCATCTTACGTAAGTTATATCACGTTCGTCGCACGCGTAACTTTGGTGCTTGAAAGTCGTAAATGGCTGAAGAGGAGAGTAGGAGAATTAAATGGAATTAGAAATCAGTCGGCCTTGGTGAACAATTGACTGATACGGACATTCCGTTTAGTGAAATTAGAACAGCGCGAGTCGCGATACTGAGAATAATACAGGAAATCCGGGATAATGCATAAATGCATAAGCGCGAAGGTGTCAAAGATCAACTGACCGCGCAATTCGCGTAAACTGTTTCAAGGTCACGAAAAATTTGCACGTGCGAAAAGATCATTGCGTAAACGGGTTTCGACGACTGACGGGCAAAACGGCAGCAGAGAGGAGTCTCGTCTCGAGCGCAAAGGATCCAAAGATTTCGTAGCAACCGCACCGCTAAATCGGTCGACGAAGGAAGTGAACCGTCTGCATAAACGTTCGCGATTTTATCGCCGTTCTTCTCCGTTTGATTGCCATTACCACATTTTACGCGAAAAAGCAAAAGATAGATTTCTTCATCGTTAAAGAAGATATCGAAAATTTTCGTCCCATTTTGGAAAATAAAAACTTTTATTGCGCGTAAAAAAATGTTTATAGAACAATGAATAATTTTCTTTTCAATTTATAGGCATATCCAAATTCTAAATATTACATTTATATTAAATAATTTAATTATATTGCGATAACAATCTGACGCATTGTCTGATGAAATAGGAGCAACGTTTAGGCAAAATTTTTTTATATCAATCATAGTTTTTATTTGTCTGTTATGATTATTTGCCTTGTGTGTAATATCGAAAGAGAAACCTTTTGACTATTCGTTTGTTGCTTATCTGCCAAGTCGAGATAAACTCTTATTATAGACGTATGGCTAATGTTCATCGTCGCTTGTCTATTCATATCATGAGAGAGACATTTTTTTTATTATTTGCAAAATGACAATGATTAAACACGATTCGCACATTGCAAATTCGACAAGTTTTAATTTAGTTTTTAGTTTTAACCCTTAAGACATCACTTTTTCTTTGTTACGAATAACATCAATTTGACGAATCGATCAAATTAATTATAACACTTAAAAGTAATGACAAATTATAAATTTACTGCTTGACAGAAAGAATAAAAATAAAGTAAAATTTAAAAGAAAAAAAAATATTTTATTAATGTACATGAAAAAAGAAGGCTATATATTCTTAAGTAAAAAAGATATTTTTTGGACACTACGTTTAGATAACGGTGTCATAAATCTCAGTTATGTCTTGAGGGTTAACGAGGCCTTAATTAAGCATGTTTTCAATTAAATGAATTTCTCGTTCGCACGATGTAAAGGAACATGATACAGTAAGCAAGTACATATCCGTACGCAACACAAACGAGCAACTTCGCAATCGTCCAAGATTCAGCAGGCGGTTGTCAAGCATCCCTGGTGCCAGCTACGCTACGAATTCTACGTCAGCGATCAGGCGGTATGCACGATTAGTGTGTAGTACTAATTAGAAATAGTTTAACGATAAAAACAACGGAACAAAAAAACAAAACAGAGGAGGAATGAGTAAGTCAATTAAAATATATAACCATAGTAATATTATAGTATAGCACAAGAGAATGGATAGAGTACACAGATTAACGGAAAAAAAAAAAACGTAAATGCACAATATATGATCCTCGGGTTTGTTCTCACTCACGTTTGCTTGAGCATTTGGGTTTGGCAAGAAAGCAATGGTGATGATTGGTCGTGGTAGCAGATAGTGAACACGCTCAACTTAACGTTGAGCCGTTCGTTCGCGTTGATTTTTATAGCGGAATTTTGAGACTTACTTGACAAGCACCACGTCTGAGAGTTCTGTTTTCACACCCTGCTTCTTCGGCTCGTATTCCGCTATCATCGGGCGCATTGGCGTTCTCTGTAACAGAATAAGAGGGTCGAGTTGAACTGAACGAATTACACGTTAACCGACGTACGTACGTCGGCGCGTGAACAAGCTGGTGTGTGCGCGCGCGCGATTTAATTAAATGGGTCGAAATAAACGCGCGTTATCGGCGAACGCGGTGAACACTTTCGAATGCACCGAGACGTCGACGATGACCCATTCGTGATTGTTTCTCTTGGAGGGGGAGCAGATTGGGACAGGTCAGTTTTATACACCGATATTAAGCGTATATATTAGTCTCGCATCTCCGATGCGTCGAGCTGCACATGACGCGCTCCGTTATTTATTGGCGTTTATTTTATGAATTTTATGATCCGTTTGAATTATCGACTCGACGTAACAGTGCCAACTTTTCGGTATCAGCCGATGTCTTGTCATAATATATTACAAGGAAATTAACTCGTTTAATAACGCGCGAACTAAAAAAAAAAGACGTAAAAAATTGAATTACTGTTTCAACGGCGAATTATTTCGTAAAATTTATGTCTATTATAAATTGTGCTTAGATATATTTTGAGTTTTGCACTTTTTTGCGACAAATATTTTAATTCTTTGTTTAATAAATTACCTTAATGTTTAACCGAAATGATTCATATAATTTGTATTCACCATAATATGGGGACGATCGTTCGCCGTCATCACTGACAGCGAGCTCATTTCCACATCGTGGGAACTGTCGGTGTTCCCCATGTTTGTCTTTGCCTTCTCTTTCACCCTTTGAATGTATGGCGTGTATTAATCCTGATAAAAACCTCGTTGAGACTTCGTAGAAGGACGAATGTCATTCGCACCACATGTTATCCATTGGATACATTATTTAGAGTTTACGTCAACACCCGGCCATCCGCCCTAATAGATTTCCGGTCCGGAGTACGTATACCAATTATACGATAAGGAGGAATAAAATCAGACCGCGAGGAGCGGAAACGTCGGAACGCTCGTGTGGTACCACTTTTACAGGAATTTCCTTCCTCTTGGAAAAGAACGTTCCTCCGCGAATAATCGCGAGAGCATCACATCATCCACGTTCGGGTGTACGTTCACATTCGCGTTCGTATCGCGATGGTCGAAGAGGTACGCGACGAGGCGAGGACGAGGAAGTCTATCTTGAGACGCCCCGCCTGCGACGCGGCGTCCAGAGAGGAACGCGAAGATCGACGCGCCGACGCGTGTGCAAAACGGGCGTCGCGACGACTGAATGTCCACGAAATGCCGACGGATAGACTAAACTCCGTGTCCTCTCTGTGTTCTGGACGCTCTATCCGCGAGCGGGGGATAGAGCGTCCGCTATCCGGGGCCCGCTCTATGTACGGCGCCGCGCGCGGCGCAGAAAAGCGCGGTTACCGCTGCCAAATCTTTCGGCGACGTCCGCCGAGGACGGGTTCTTTATATACCGAACGACTACGAAAATAGGAAGAGCAAACCGACGCGCGGTCGCGACTCACGTGAGCCGTACGTCTCTGCCGGCCATCTGACCGCTAACCAGGTTTAAACAGGATCCTGTTTGAACGACGTGACAGACGGGGCCTCGAATCGGCCGCCTCCGCGGTTTGGCTCGCAAATTAGAGGGTACGCGACGCTCGTTCATCAACGACTCATTGCTCATTGCATTGTGGAAAAGTAGAAAAATTCGCGTACCTGTTATACCAAGTATGACATAAGAGAATGACATAAATCGAGAGAGAAAAAAAAGAGAAAAATTTTTATTTATGCATTATCGTTTAGATGTGTGTAACTGCGAGACAATCCATATAT
Organism: Wasmannia auropunctata; assembly: GCF_000956235.1. Taxonomy (NCBI): domain Eukaryota; kingdom Metazoa; phylum Arthropoda; class Insecta; order Hymenoptera; family Formicidae; genus Wasmannia; species Wasmannia auropunctata. The sequence continues at coordinate 1,159,566 of NW_012026969.1, forward strand.
AAATCCGTTCTTTCAGTTTACACAAAAAACTTCAAATCCTGCGACATTATTTTTCTCGTAAAACTGAAATATTTTTCAGATGCCAATGCTGACGCTCCAAAAATATATGTATCTTCGGGTACGATAGTTATACGACTCTCGTCGTTTCACGTTAGGGTCATTATGACGATTTATATGCCATGCCGGTCGATAGAGCGAATGCGCGTGCAAACAGAGGGAATCTACTGTCATTTAGAGTACTGCTGAAAATTTACTATGTTGAGTCTAAAAATGTACGCGAAACGTCAATCGTTATACGACAGACGCAATCTATCAATTTGAGTAAATTGCTAATCGAGTATAAAAATACTCATCTCGCTGCTTTACAAATACCTTTACGAACATTTTTTTAATACTCCTAAGTATTCCTTTTTTTATACTCTTAACCACCAAATACGTCATCGAATTACATAAGCGAATATGTGTGTGTATTCGTTGTGTTTGAGCCAATATACATAGCGGACTCCTGAGATTATTTCGAGATGATAGTTCTAATATCGAAATATCAAGGTTACAGTAGTAGTTCTTAAATGAAAGGTGTTTAAAGTTAGTCAAATTGTCTAAAACTTGTGGCCATAAATTCGTTACAATTTTGTGTTGTCGAAAGTCCGTTGGCTGTCCGTATCGCATAACCCACACGTCTCGGTTATTTTGGATGAGTTCTTGGGAAGTGTCGTTGCAAGGCACGAGATATACATCCGTAACGACGCGGCGCCTACGCGTAACATCCCGCCGTGTTCCGGTCACGGTAAACATCTACAAACCCGGTCGTCTCGGCGGCGACGCATTCGCGAACGCTTACGGCAGAGGAGAAACCCGGTTCTCGCCATTCTTTCCAATTACCCACCTCTGTATAGGTCGGCCTCGTGCACGAATTCGGCGTCTATTTTTGCCCCGCGGCGCCTCATCGAGGCGAAAACGAACCGACGCGTAGCGTTCTCCATGCGATGAAATAGGGAGAGAGTTTTACGTTGCGTTTTGCGCCACAGAAACTTCATTCCGCTCTCTTTGTTTCCCTTTCTTAATTTCTTATCAGAGTAGTTGAAGTCGGCGTTATAATGATTGTGATATCTTTTTACTATAGTCGACTTTATAAAAATTGAAAATAACAATGATAACAATTATGAAACTGGCAGGTAATATAGTTTTGATTTAATCAATTATATTTGAACGCATTTAATCTTTTCCAATATTACAAAATTACAGATTAAATTTTCTATTTTTGTTTTTCTGTTAAGTACATCCGGATGAATTTCTTATAAAACTAGATCTTGAGAGAGAAATAATCGGTTATTCAAAAAATCGGAATTATAAAAACCCTATTTGTCGTAAAACATAAAGATAATATTATAAAAAGGCGCTAATTACTTTGCCATTGTACGAATTGAGTGTTATTATCGAAAGTATTAAAAACGAATTCTCGAGTCTCACTTCGCAGCAAGTAGCGAATATTCCAACGGTTTTAAACCACGTGGCACTTTGTTAATGAATGAGACACAGCCATAGTTCTAACGCGATAAGCGGAAACCTCGAAAACCACGCGGACATAGGGTAGCCTAATCAGCGATGGAAAGAAGGAAGGGATAAAAGCGATATCGAAATGGGGGAGCCAAGCGGCCGAGGCCTTGAAGGCTAATCGTGCACGGTCGTTGTGTCATTAGCGACAAAATATACATACACAATTCCACGAGCAAACACAGGCACGAGATAACACAGCTAAATTCGTGACAGTCGTTAAATGTATACTGATATTGAGCAACCGTGCAAATTGTGGTTTTGTCGGCATATTACTTTTTCGGGTACTTATTGTTTTGCGTGTGCACAATAAACGGCACGAAGTAGACGCTTTTGCGTCGTTAATATTGAGATGAAGCTTGACAATCGCGAAGAGAATTAGCTCTGTTGAATTTATTTGTAAAACAAATATCTAAAATTATTATAAGTATAGTAAACTTCCCATACTTTTTCATGCAAGATATGAAAAAAATAGATTTGTTTTTTTATTGTAAATTATGTTTGAAGAAGAGAGAAAAAATTATTATTTAGTTTTATTGCCTTTTTTGATTAATTTTATTTATATTTATTTATTTAATTTATTATTTATATTAATTTATTAAAGATAGTTGCTTTTAATTAAAATTCTCCTTATAATATTGCAAACTAGTTTGAATTCGCATAATACCAATCGGAAAAAACTCATCTCAAAATTAAAAAAGAAAATAACATATGTCTAGACAGCAGATAATTAAATCTGTTCACGCGAATCGAAATAATTATTGTTGATAGCATTGAAGAAAGATGTATGAATAATTTTATAGCTTCGTGGTTTAAATTATCAATCCTTAAAGAAATGTTAAACTGATTTTTAAAAAAGTGATTAGTTATTTTGAATTGACAAAAATACAAAGTTCAGAATAAAAATGGACATAAATCATTCAGTATTATTAATTTGATGCTATTTTGTATATGAATTTATAATAAGTTATTATACGTACTATTAATATTAATAATTTTATGTATTTTATTATATTTAGATATGTAAAAATTCTTACAAAATTATTCAATTATTTTGAATTAGAAATTTTATATTGAAAGACGATAGTCTATTAACTGTGCAATAAATAGAAATATACGTTACACGAGATCTATATATTCTAAATTGATAAATTTGATGGACCTCTGCATTCAATGATCAAAGTCTAGACTGATGAAACGCGACAATATGATTCCGATAGATATTTCGATCGTCACTAATGACCTATGTACCATTGAAAAAAATTTAATCGATTCAAACGTTAATAAAAATGATTGTATCTAAATATAAACTCGCCCTAACGAGCGAGTCCCGAATCATAAATCGGCGCAATGGGCTCTCTATTGAACGAAATTGCGACATATTAAAGGTCGCGGCTTTTGCGTTTCTTTCGGCACAAAGCATGTGACTTCAATGCCACAATAACGGCGAATTGTGAGACCCGGTCTGAATGTGATTGCTGCTCTCCCAACCCATCGCGCCGCGTGTCTGTATAGATATATACTATATATAGATATGTATATATGTATACACTCTAATGCGAATCAGCTAGCCGTCGGCGACGGCGGCGAAATAACGAATTGACAAATCTGACAGCAACGTCACATCCTCATCCCGACAAACGGTGCGTTACGCACGGCTGCACCCGCGTGGGAGTCTCGCACTCTCGTTCCTGCTGCCCCTGAATTATGTGCGCATGTATTACACGGCAGTGCTTCTCAAATTGGCACGCAAGAAAGAATTTGGACTTACATCCAAAATTTTATTTTACAAAGAGTTTCAGAGCCTTAAGAATTATGCCTTACAATGAATTAAAATTTTTTAAGGATCGTTTTTTTAATTCATTTCATAATTTTATTTTAATTGAAATTAATTTTTGTTTTAATTCAAAGCAGATGAATACATATAAATGTATAAACTTTTAAAAAAGCTTCAAGTGAGAAATAAAAGTGAAAACTAAAAATATCTCACTAATAAAAGAATTTAAGGTACAGACTGTTACATGGCTGTCATACAGCATACACGTGCGCAATGCATGTATATTACCGTTGAACTGACTGGTAACAGCATTGACCTTCTTAATCTGGTTGCGTGGTTCGGCTAAATCGCGACCCGGACGAATCAGATTCGTGCAATTATGCCTTGTCACTGGAGACAATGAAGCGGCGGAAACGTTGGAAGAGTAATAGACGCCGCAATTTAAACATAATTTTATGCACTCAGAACGATTCGCGGAAAGTTCTTATTTTTGTCATCTTTTTTTTTTGCTATTATCCGATCTTTCCGATTTCTGCGTTGCTCGAATGACTAATCTCGGCTGGTCTGGTCCTTATATAACAACCAGCGTGAAAAGGCTGCGCCCAGCCTGCGTCCCCTCACGTGGACACGCGCGGCGAGTCTCCTCTACCAGCGATTCGCACAGATCGCTATCGTTGCTTCATCTCGTTTCAGAAGGACGTCCAGTTTCATTCGGACACCCGGTATAGTGTCTCGAGACGACTCGCGTGACTTCTATTTCTCGCAGACCACTGAACTCCCTGCGAGCTCAGCAACCGAATGCCCGCCTCGTGTTCTCGCCGCTCAGTGACTACGACACGTGTGCACTCACACAGGAAACTTAATTGCGAGCGCGAAATAAATGAATTTGTATTAATACACTGGCGCGTGAATCATGTCTACTTGAAATTCTCTCTGTACTGTTCTATAATTATATAATTTGCACTCGCGCACATTGTCAGCAGAGATCATGTATTGAAATTATAAATGCGTATAACACGACTACGTTCCAATGTTCGATAATAAGCACGTTTAACACACGTAATGGTGACATTTATCAAATATGAGCCAAACAGTAGAAAATAATTACTTTGTTTAATTTTTTGCGCTATAAATTTAGAAACGTAAGAAAAATGAAAGGTCAATTTCAAGCAAACAGAAAGATTGTAAAATCAAATTTAATTTATTTCAGTCGCATAGGAAATGAGTTCGGAACGTTTCGATTTTACGAAGTCATCCTCAGCAAAATCTCGAACAAAATCTCTACGTATTAATTTCTACTTGAAATTATTCAACGAGCAGAGAAAATTGTATCTTAATTTGCGATTGTTTGCAAAATTAGCGGAAGTTTAAATATATGAAGCTAATTGAAGCGTTCCATTAAGCTTTAATAAAAGAAAAAACCATGCTTAATGCAAAGAGCATGTTTAGTCAAGGTCACGCCTTAGTACACACCCAGAACCGACAATGTTTCCTTACGGTGACGGAAATTAGCGGCGCCCATGTGCATGACGTCTTGTAATCGTCTTTGAGGAAAAAGATAGATAAAAAAAAGGCGCCAGACAAAATCATCAAGATCGCCAAGCAGTTGAAGAACATGGGGCGTATCAGACTCGGCTGGAATAGTGGCGGAACCGAAGAACGGGACTAGAAAGAGGGGATGACGAAGTAAAGTAGGGAGAGAACGGAAGGAAGAAGGGGAAACGCGACGCGAAAGAAAGAGAGAGAGAAAAAAAGAGAAACAGAGAAAGATAGGAAGAGGAAAGGTGTCAGTTCAGGAAATTTCCATGACGTAGCCGTAGCCGTGCCACTTGCCATTGTCGCTAGACATGTCACGAAGCGATTGACCCAGCAGGTTAAACAATTTAGGGAAACTGTTGAGACTGTGTAATTTAAAAAAAAAAACTAGTTTCGATTACGAAAGAGAGATAATCCATTTTGGGCGATTGTCGAGGTCGGAATGGCGAAGGAAACCATAAAAAGCCAATCGGAATAAAGAATCAGGAGGATTGTATAGAAAGGCTTACGTGAATATCGATTTCTACGAAATTCTGTTACCAAGAAGAAATCTTTCATCGGAAGTGGGAGATTTTCAAGTTTCAACTTTATTGGTAACTGCTTATCGCTAATAGAATCAACAATATGTAATATATAAATTTTTTAAAATCGTAATAATGGTCTCCAGTCATAGCAATATAAAAAAAAAGTATTTTATGTAAGAAATGAAAAAGAAATTTAAAAAATTCACGAAAATGAATAATTCCTATTTATCATCCGCGCGTAACAACAAGAATTAGACCTGTGTTCTCCGAGTTAAATTTAACCCGCGAGACGGCTGTTGTGCAGACGGTTTGTTCACCGTGTGGCATCGATCGCCGATACAAAGTCAACGCACGGCCAGTGAGTCTCGAGGAAAACCATTCCACCTTCGTCGTCAATCGATCGGGGTCACAACAGAAACTAGACATCGGATCAGACGATAAAGAGCAACGTTTATTCATCCTGAATCGAAATGAACTGAATCGAACTAAAAAAACATGTCCACGTTCTGTTTGGATGACCACAATCCTGAATAAATTTTAAACGCAACTTTAAGAATACGGAAAGAGAAAATATGAATCTTCGTTATGTCAAAATCGTCCCATTTCAAAATAAATGACGTGCAGAGAAGGTCTACGTGTGGTGACAAGTAATCGTGGAAAGCCAAACATTATTGAAATTTTAAATAGCCGCGTGCGCGATGCGAAGGTCGATCAAAAATACACTTTTACATTGCGGCCGACTTTCGCGCACGTTAAAAATGCTAAACTAAAAAAATCTTATATTTCGCGCCAAGAAAATTATTTTATTCCAGCGAAAGGTCATGCACGTGCGTACGAGTTTGCATCGATCAAACTCAGCGATGATTCCTGGAGTATATTACGTGTTATCGCGCGATTTCTCGTAAATTGTGCGGGTTTCTTTTTTCAAGACGATGGGAATATCCGGTACGCTTATCACATCGCGATAATGGAACACAACTCGACGTAGTGTTACCAAAAAGAAACGGCGTTCATAGAGTGCAATCCGAATCGGAGAATCAAAAAGTGTCGATGAAACAGATAAGTATATTGCGATAAGACACACTTTTTAGTTCCGAAAAAATTCGCGGTAATGGATGACGCATCACGTCAATCGTGTATGTTGCGCGCGCATTTTGTGTGTATGTTACGTTAATTCAAGGAAAACGACCGTAATAATGATTTTTCGAGGAAAGACAATTTTTATGAGACATTTTATTTTAAGACGATGACTCAGGATGACTATTTCAATATCGAGAAATTCATAATTATCGCAAAGTTTCAGATCAACGTTGCATTACGTATTTCACGGAAATATTTCCTTATCTCGATGTTAACAAAGTCATCGATTTACCTATATTGCGTAACGTACGAAGACGTACATACAAAGTTTGCATTGCGGAGTTCATGATGATAAAGCGATAAATGATAAGAATCGTTAGAATTGCTCCAGAATTCCATTAGTGTAATCATCTTAATGTAATTTTTACTTTAAAATAAAGAAATGGTCAGCGAAACATTATCTAATTTGCAACTAAATTTATACATATCGTACTTAATTAGGATTTATTTATAAATTTGATGCAATTAATACATTTAATGTTTTATTTTATATATATAATATTCTCCGATTAAATTTTATTCAAAAGATATTAAAAAGATATTGAAATAATCATCTCAGATATTATTTCGTAAATTTTAATAAAAATCACAACATATCACAATTAATTCTTATACAAAATCAAATGCAACGCGATGGAAGAAAGAAAGTAACTCGAAATAATCGCAGAGAACAATATGTTCGTCGACAGATCTGCTGATTTGCTTAAATGCGTTCACCTAATTACACAATTGCCATCTACGTATGCAGAATGTGCGTAATCGCCTGTGACGTCCTGAATTGCGCGTATCCGTAATAAAATGCATTACGCGAATTAAATCTTCCCGCGTGATTCGTTCTTATCAATTTTATATGGCGCTCGATTTACTTAATGCTTATTGCGATATTTTAAGCAATCTGTATACGCGTCGTAGCTGTACGTCGTTGTTATTTTTAACATTACATAACTTTTTCCTTATTCTTTTTTGACCGCGCATATCTATTTCGTTTCAAGTACAAAAAAATGTATAAAGTGTAGGCGTAGAAGTAGGTTGAATAGACTTAATACCGATATCGTGCACGTCGGTGACATTTCAGGGACTATATTACGCGCGACTGCGCCATGTGGCGATTGCGTACATGCGATAAGAAACGCGTATACAATATGTCAATGCCGCAAAATATCTAAGCAAGTTTTGTACTGTCTTTCATAATTAGCAATTCAAATTTAAATTCTGCAAGTGGCGCGTAATTTAACGGTGATTTGATGGAGCCGCTCGAAAGATTCAACGCGAGAAAGATCGTACGTGCAAGAAAATAAAATGTAATCTTTTAAAAGACACTTTTAAATAATATTATTTATCGAGAGCAAATGTAAAAAATATACTCTATATGATTTTTGCCTCATAAATGTTTTTGTAATTAGCATTTTGAATAATTTACGAGGTATTTCATTTTAACATGCGACTTAAAAAAAAATATAAACTTCTGGTAATATATTTAGTATCTTTAAAAATACAGTCTTTTTGTGTTATCTTCGCTTATAAAATCAATAAACCCAGCGCGCCGCGATATGCGCTATCTCGATACTTTGATAGCAAACATAAATTTTTACTTAGCATAGAATTAGTCATTTGCGCAACGTTATTACATATCTCGGATTAGATGTTTGAAAAAAAGATAAATTATAAATTTGGTGATTATTAGTAATAGATATTATAAGTATTAGATATTGAGCAACGACAAGTAATGATCAAGTTATTATCAAGTCACTCACCTGAATTCTGCCGCCGTGCACCGGTACTCCGAGACTCTTCGTATTGTGCGACATTCTTGTATATTGATGCGTCGGTCGCTCTCCGGTCTCAGAAGACTGTCTAGTTCCGAGTATGCAAACAGATGTATATAAATATGTGTGTATAGCTGTATATACTTATGTATATACGATTCCTTCTGCTCCGTACGGCGCGGCGTCCGGCGCGGGCGTCGAGATGAATGGGTAGAAACGCGAATTCGCTCCGAAATTCGCTGTCGAGGTCTGCGCTACCAATGGGGGCGTTCGCGGGCGCTCAGTGTATTCCCGCGTGTGAGTATGCACGCACACGTGTATGTGGCACACGAATGGAATAAGGGTAATTATAGCGTGTACTTATTTGTACACGTTAGTTGTGCGTCTAGAATATTGCGACAGGATCCGCGGGTGCGCGATAACGCAGGGGTTTGCCTCTCGGACGAGCGCGGTGTCGCACTGATCTTTCGTCCTCTTTTCACGTCAACTTCCCTCCGTGGGTGCCTCGAGATCGGTATACGTTCCGTGGAAGTCGCCCCACGGTGGGACTAGTGGGAGCAGCCGGTTAACGAAGGGTGGGGGCAGTTGGTTTGCGAATACAAACGAAAGGAGGGGGAGGAATCGTCGGGAGGTATCGGAGGAACGCTGGAAATCCCTAAAATAACTCTCTGGAAATCTTTGGAAAAAACGCGTGCGAAACTACCCCTTCTCTATCGAGCGGTGCGATAAATATCAGCTGAGTATTCAAACGAGAATTTTCAATACTATAATTTACGAAGAAATTTCTGTTTCAAATTGGATCCTGAAGTACGACGCGCCGAATCGCGATCGGCGAAGAGACTCGCACAAGAATGACGATGCGCGATACGGAAAGCCGCGTCGCGGTTTCTCCGGTTCTCCCACTCCCTCTCGAATACAGCATACCCTCTTCGTCCCTTTCGACGTTTGCCCCTCCCTGAAGCGAGAACGCTTATAGCAACCTCCTCGTCCGACTAGATCGCTTCAAGGGGCTTCCCCTCCTCGCGAAGACGTGTCGTCTAACTCCATTGCACCCTTCGTAATCATTTCTTAACAATAGCTTCTTATCCTATATCGTTTTTTTTCTTATTGAAAAATGACAGCTTTGCTTATATTTATCACATTGTATCATTTTTTGGATGACGTGACTCGATTATCTAATGTGCATTTGAATTTTGCTCGTCAATTACTTTAAAAGTAGTTATTTGAAGTGGTGTACATGCAAATTATTTGACACATATGAACAAATAAAGTAAGAATAATGATCTATAAAAATGGAAATTATTCGACCTTTGGAATTATATACAGTAACGTTAATATTTTCGACTGTTTATTCGAAGTCGCATTTCCTTAAAATTAAAAAGTGTACGTCTCCGTAAATCTATAATGATGCAGTAAAAAAACAAAAATCTAAGCGATTTTCGTAGCGGTAACCCGATATTACGTTTACGATTTCGCTATCTAATATCGCAGGTAACGCGAAACTCGCTTGTCGGCGCCTCGCGTAGTTTTGCGTCGTATTAAAGCTCCCGATTCCTCGTTGTACTTAAATTATAATCTCAAGTATCATATTTTTTTTCTTGTGTTACATATTGAAATAAATTAATTCTTTCGTACTTGTTTGATAAAATAGATCGAGGAGACCAAAGACGCCTTTCTTTATACTTTATTAATAAACATATTGTTCGATCTATGTTAATGTTATGTGTCATCTATCGATATGTGTTATCTACGCTATAATATGTATTGTATGACAGTTGATTTCTATGATTATTAATCCACAAAAATCGAAAAGAAAATCTTGAATATATTTTACAGCTTTATGCTACGAATACAATACACAATGCAATCGTGACATGCGAAAAAAAAACTATTTCTTTATGAGCAGCACAAAAAAAGAATTTCTTCAAGACCAAACAAATTTTTCCATCATAAAATTATGTAACGAAATTCTATCACAAATTATAAATCATTTAAAGTGCATGTAACGTAAGCAAGCAGTGACTTAAGAATATTCGATCGATAAGAATCGATTTCTCGATAAATTTGATCTGAAATAATATACGATCGTCTCTCTCTCTCTCTTTCTCTCTCTCTCTCTCTCTCTCTCTCTCTCTCTCTCTCTCTTTCTCTCTTTCTATCGATCGGTTCGCGTTCAGCATTGCCATCGTGACAAGTAACGAAATAATTTTTTCAATAGTAATAACTGTATCAGATGTATAAAAAATTCAATATACAAAAAACAATGCGATAAAATTGCGCTTAATGCTATTTAGATTCTCATCGATTTATGTCCCCCCTCCCCCCCAAATGATTCTAATCGTTTTTCAAACATTTCAATTTTAAACGATATTGTATAAAAAAGTAAATGTTACTAAATACTTAAATGTGTTGCATTTATATAAGTAGTTTCAAAATTACTTATTTATATAATTGTCAGCAGGAAGCAGTAAATGATTTTTTTTAAACAGAAATCACGTTCACGAATATGTAATTTAAGAACGGTCACATGAAGAGGTCGTTAAGTGTGTTTGACTCTATTGCATTTTTCAAAATATCATTACGTATTAGAGTGTAAAAGTTCGAGAACTTTGTTTCTTGGTGAACATTTTTTTCATGATTTTATTTAGATAATTTTATTCAAGTGATTTAATAATGACATGCTATCATTCTTTTTAACTGCGATAACAAAATAGAAGCAATACACATTTCGTTTGGTTAAACAACGTTATAAATGATAACAATTGCAATGTAAAGTGTCAACACGTGGAGTATCTCAACGCGTCTTATTATCATCCATTTAATCTTAATAAGCAAAATGTTGGCAGTATATTAACTTGTTTGTCAGCAGATTCGAGCAAAATACATACTACTAACCATTCAGATCATGAGAAGACTTCAATTTCTTCTTTCAAATATTTGTTCTATAAAAAAAAATCTCTTTATATAACTTAAAAATGGAACAGGAAACAATTCACTTTAAAAAAAAAGTATTTAGAAAAATGTATAATTTAATGTATAATTTAAAAAGTTTGTGTTTTAATTTATTTCAAGTGTGCATCCTCCTTTTTAAGTCAGACGATTTAAAAGCGTGTGGAGCCCTAAAATATATACAAGGATGTTCCCTCGAGATTCCAAGAAGATTGAGAAATATATGGAAATATAACAATGAATAAAAGTACATCCGTTGCACAGTACCTTCCGTTGGAGCAAACGATTGACATTGTCAGGACAAAAATACAAGGGTCGTTTACCTGATCTTCAGCGCCTTAAGCCGATAGAATGATGTTAGAAGGACTGCTATAGAAATATGAATAGAATAGTATTGAATTGAATTTCTATCGCGAGACTTCCCAAACTATTCAACTTTACTAAACTGTTCGATCGATCGGACTATTCAACTCTACCAGACTATTCGAAAGACTTCATATGCCGACATCGATACGCATTTCTATGCACCGGTTTTGTTATGCTCAATGTCGTAAATCATTGCCTTGTCGATAGATACAGATAGATAGGTGGAGGCTCGTTATATGGTAACAAATGTCGCAGGACTATTCATAAATCATGGGGTCTACACGCGCGATAATATTAGCAAATGATCTCGGTCTTCCACCTTTCCTTCAATCCAAATGTCAAGTACAAATGTGCTCACGCTCGTTCAAAGAACGGCATTATATGCACCGCCATGTGCGTTTACCTTGGAAATGTCAGAATATATGGTATATAGGTATCTACCGATGAATGTAACCTTGCTTGCGGTATTTCTTCCTTACAATCAAACCTTGGATCCATGGAAGAACATTACAAGCGCAGATATTAATTTGCAAAGCAACGTATATAAATTCCTATTTATATTTTGTTTTTTTGCTGAAAAAATTAAAATATTACACGCATATCTGTAGCTTGGAGTATTTGTTCAAAGAAATATTCATTAATTTTTTAATTTGATCATTTTTTAGATGTACAGAATTTATATTATCAATTAATTTTGTTATCGGCAAATTAGTTTTATTATTTATTCTAAGTCTATATTTTGAAAAAGAAGGGGAATAATTTCTATTTATAGACTAGAAAAATATATTATCAACACGAAAGTTTAATTTTTAAGCAATTTTAATCAATATTACGTTTCAAAATCATTTAGAGAAATTACATAATTTCATTTTATTTAACTCCATTTCACGAAAACCATATGTCTCTTCCTTTTTTCGAATAATATTTAGTGCTACAAGAAACATGCTCTTATTTCTATTTAAATTTATCCATGGTCGTAACAGCGGGCCGAAATAACTATAGCGCCTGCGCTTAAATGTTGGAATGTAACACAAATCTCGTGTGCTTTGCAATTAGATTGGTATCATCCGAGTGTATCAAATCTGTGTACATATTTGCATGGAAGATTTGTGACCGTTATAATGATTCGTGTTGTCGTATCCATGGTTAAACTTAGCGCGAGAAAAAAAAAGACTGTGTCGAAATTTGTAATTCTCTCAAAGGAACGACTGATTACGCTGTCGCCACTAATACTCAGGTATACACACGCGCAGGTGTACACACGTAGTTGATGAGAACACATCTAATCCGAACAGCAAGGTCCTTTAAGTCTTCTTATACCGAGAAACGACCAGACTCCCCACGGGAGCCCTCTTAGCCTGGGAGTACAATCCGCATCAAAAATATCCAACGTTCTAATGTTGTTAAACTATTGCAGAGCTCCTAGATCTTGAAAAAAAATTTGCACAGTATGGTTTGCACTTATACATTAGAATAGGTCATGTCAAAGATCATATTTTTTTCGTTTTTTGTTGTCGATAATTTTGTCGATAGTTAAATGTACCTACTTAGGTACATTTAACATTAGTGCTGTACGTAAAACAGATTTTACAAAATCTTTGTTCCAAATTTTATCAGTAGAATGCTAGTGGAAATAGGCTTTGGATATGTTAACAGAATATGACGGCAGATCGACTGTAGAAAGCGAGCGGAATCAGTCATTTAATTCATAGCCATTTAAATAATACATTCCATTTAAATAGTTACGAAATGACAGACTCTGCTCGATTGAGAAGATAGTGGACACGTGAACTAGTCGTTAAAAAGTAATAATGGACGATCACTTATACCAAATTGTATTTGTTATGCATATTTGTTCAAATATGTATATCTGTGTTACATTTAGCAAATGCTACGATATTACATTACATTATTTCTCAATTACAATTTAATCTACTGCCTTCGGTCAAAAGAAGAAAGTTCAATACAGTAGTATTTTTCTCGCTCTCGTGTTTCTTCGTCCGCGAATATCCTATCTAATTTTTATTGTGCAGAACATCAAATATATGGAAAAGTATAGTACAAAAACACGCACATTCCTGTCCAAAATTGTGGTTGTAACAATAGATGCGCGTGTTTATCTCTTAGTTTGTAATATGAATCTCACATATGTTTGGCATAAAGAATGTAACAGAAAGAAGAAAGAGTTTGTCAAAGTGACAGATAGCCACAAAAAAAAGGAAAGATAGAAAAAACAAAGAGGCAAATAAATTGTAATTTTTTTCAATGATTATATAATGTGAATAATATTTATTTACATGCAGACTATAAATATGAAATGAATTTTAAAAATAAATAAAACAATTATATATTTTTTCAGGATTTCTCAAATTTAGTTTACGTTTTTCAGAATACGCGACGCAATGTACCTATAATATGTATATTCACAAAAAATTTCTTAGTAAAATAAAAAAAAAATAAAAATAAAAGGTTGTAAAATTTCGTGGAATTATTCGTCTTAATTTCTTTACGCAGTGTACATTTATTCTAGCATTTGGTTTTACATTACCGCCGATAAGAAATCACCGTCCACTGCGGTGACGCGGCGGAAAACGGCAAGATTAGCGACGGCGCTATTGGATCTGAGAGCAAGAATGTAAAATGAGAGCTTCATCTTGCCCTCCCATAGAGATCCTGTCGGTATATAAGGTACAGTAAGCTGAGTAGGGTCGATAAGTGTCGTTGTAATTTTCCATCATCATAAATCAGCGGCAACTCCTTGTTCTTAACTTCCCGCAATATTCAACATCGGTTCGTTGCCTTCGTTTTTCTTACTGTCGCATGCTTTACTAATAACGCACACGTGATTCACATTCGCACACATCATAATATGTAACATTTATTAACACATAGCAATAAACTGCCTCGACGCAGTTTCAAACGTGCAAGAGATCGAATGTCGTCCGCATGACGAAGAGGAAGGACGTTTTTGCCATCGCATTTAAAATGATAATTCTTACGAGCAAGCGAGTACTTGGTCATGAGAAGATAAAACGTTTTCTTCGTATATATTGCTTCACTGCGTCAATAAAGCCATTAAAAAATAAATACCGCAATAAATTCTTAAAATGTTAAAAAAATTTTTTAAAATGTGACGTTTATATCAGAAGAACTTCTGTTTTTGATTGCTAAGAATCAAATTGCGATTAACTTATTAAGCAATATCTGTACCATTTTATTAATAGAGAGAGAATAATTAATTTTTTATTCGAGCAAATCACACTTTTATGAAGGAGTCTCGCAGACAATGAAGTACTCTTTTACAAGATTATGTTTAGAACTAAACTCATTAATAAATGGCATTATGGTTGAAAAGTCATGTATTTTATTTATTGCATTAGATCTTATTATTCTTTTACAAGAAAAAATCGCCTTAACTTTCAGATTCTGTAAATGTATTATTTGATAGATATACAAGCGCATGCACTTCATAGATTTTTCCGTCATGTGCGAAAATTGCCGCGTCACTCAATTATCATAAATGCTTGCGTAAAGAAAATGATAATTACTGTACAGTATGAAATATTTGCTAGTCATTTTGTTACATATTTTCTTCATTTTTGTCTTATAATTTTTTATATTCTTTTATTTGTTAATATTCTCCCATTTCTTTGCCCGTGTATAAATCACGTCCGTTTTTTTATAATATAAAATATGTAAATGCGACTTCTGTTTAAACTTGTTCATGGCCTAGATGCAAGCCTTAGATGTATTAAATAATTCGAAATGCGTGTGCGATGAAACTATCAGAGTACATGACACATAAATCTTTATTCCAATGCAAAATCAGTTCGACAGCATTTAATGCCTATTCATAAACCTATAGATTAGTTTTGTTATTCATGAGATACGCATTCATTTCAATGCAAATTAACTTTTTCTAGTCGCAAAAAAAGTATGCCGGTTCTCTAAACTGATATCGCAATTTCTAACAATGAAGGAGAGTTAAAAATAATAAAACTATTATTATAAAAAATTATTTTTTAACAACTTTATCAAATTGTATTTTTTAAATCAATTTAATAATTGTACGTTATTATACGGTATGCGATGAGATAATTCGCTATTGTGTTCTCAAACCTTTTCGCATAAATTCCATGTGAGACTTCCCATTCTCCTCGTTATTTCGCGCGGCCGCGGCAGGATTAATGTCACGTGGCACTTGTAGTTCGTTCGCAATCTGGTTTTTAGATGCTGCGGCTACGAAACGTCTCCTCTACCGAGCTACCTACAAGACGACCGACTGTGTTTCGAGTGGAAATTTCCAATGGAAGTTGGCATGCCGCGCACACGGCGCAACCGTACAGTCAACCATAAAAGCAAATACTTTCCCATTGCCTCGTTTATTTAAAATGGTTGTCACGACGCTTTCTCTATTGAGTCCACGACAAAGTTATCATGTCAAAAATATGCACCCATGTCTTCGTTATTGTTTTCTTTTCCTTTGTTTTTTTTCCGCTGTAGCTATAGCTTATTGTGCTGTTACCATCTTAAGGATAATGAAAACAGTTATTATTGTTAATCAATCATCTTATTGTAAAAGCATAAAACTTGGTATGAAAAATAATAAAACATATTTTTAAATTGTCATATTAAAAATTTCCAAATATTTCTTTCTCTTTTTGATGATATATATTAATAACGTTAATTCTCCGAATGTGATTTAATTAATAAATTGTACTGTCATAATTTTACTTTAATTTTACAAATAATCTTGTATAAAAAGATAAACTTTCAAATTATAATATACAATATGTCAATATAGTTTTATAAATAATTTGACATGTTTCATCACGACATTGTTGTAATTATATAAGTTGTGCCAAGAGAGAGAGTGATGTGTTTTCTTATATCTACGAGACTATTTATAAATAATGAATGAAATGGCGTACATCTGTTTTTACACGGATTTGAATACTATATACATATACATATATATCGCATTACACCATTGCTATTTTTATAACCACGAAAATGTTATCAATTGATGACCAAATAATTTGTTTTGACAAAGAATACGTTTTTGAAAAAATGTAAAGCTTCCTATTTCGCGAGTTGATAGCAATCTAGTTGTGCGAAATTAAAGTCTTAATATATTTATCACATATTTACCAATATATTTTCAGTGAATATATGTTTTACCGATAATAGATTACGAACTTTGTCAGTAAGATACCAGGAGAGTCAGAAGACACCAAGTGTTAAAAGTAGATGTAGAGGACAGCACTGAAAAAATATCGTCTTTCTACGCTCCCTTTAATTTTAATTAGAATTAGGAGAATTAAATGCCTTGTCTCCGTAGTGCAATGGTGCAATGCGCTAGATACACATAGTGTAAAGAAAGAAAAATAAGAGTAAACTCTCTTTCTGAGAACAAAAAAGACAACCGCTTAAATTAATTCTTTTTCCTTTCTTTCTATGAGCAGAGGGATCCTCTCTGGCTACGAGCTGCATGGATGAATCGGACTGTTGGTAATTTCATGTAAAACAGCCTTCAGAATGCGGAGTATAATGCGGGGCTGTTTATAGCCGTGTGCGACGAGCAGCGACGAGCTCTCTTGGTGAAGTTACACGAATATGACAGTGCCGTCGCGTGACAAAAACTCCGCTGGTACTTGGTAGTATGTCCGGATTGCTCGGACCGTGTTAGATCTCTCTCGGGAGTGTGTATTATTCTCGACGCGAGTGCACCATTGAGATTCGCGTGAAGGAGTGCGGCGTGTCTCTTATGAGCGACGTAGCGAACGGCACGCGACGCGAATCATGGCGAAGGATGAAGGAGACGACGTGCTGCCGGACAAGGACGCGGCGAAGGGATTTTACGCCAAGTACGAGCCCAAGGAGATCCTGGGAAGGTGCGTGCGTCACTCCGCGTTTCACCCGTTTTCTAATACTTGTTATTAATTATCGACTCGCGCTTGCGTTAGTAACGCAAACTTGTGTTAGCAACTACTCTCTCCCATTCCATTTTTTTATGCATCTTCGCGTGGCCCCAACGAGCGTGGTAAATACGACGATAATACACGATCATCCTTCAAGTTGACGATAACATTACATAATTAAAACAAATTTCGACACAATTTTGACAACATTTTTCGTACAGACATCGTGAATTGAACATCGTTGATGTTGAATTTGGTAGATTTTGGGATTAATTTTCGCAAATGTCTATTTCAGAGGAATATCTTCCACTGTGAGAAGATGCATAGAGAAGGAGACAGGAATAGAGTATGCGGCTAAAATTATAGACATCAGCAACGAAACTAATGAGGATGGGCATACTATGAAGGATGCCACGCTACAAGAAGTTCAAATACTTCGTAGAGTGGCTGGACATTCGTACATCAGTAAGTTTCATATTTTACTCCACTTTAGAGATTGCAAAAATTGTGTAAAACATGTTTATTTATTTTAAAACAAACACAGCTGTATAAAACAATCATAGTTATTTTCTTCCTTTTTTTTACTTTCAGTTGAATTGCATGATGTATTTGAATCTAGTACATTTATATTCTTAATTTTTGAATTGTGCAAGAATGGAGAGTTGTTTGATTATCTCACGTCGGTTGTGACACTTTCTGAAAAGAAGACGCGTTATATTATGAGACAAGTATTTGAAGGGGTCCAACATATACATAACCAAGGAATAGTGCACAGAGATTTAAAACCTGAGAATATATTACTTGACGATAATTTGAATGTAAAGATAACAGACTTTGGATTTGCCAAAATATTAAAGCATGGAGAAAAATTGGAAGGTCTGTATAATTTTTTTTTATATGTATGCCAAGTTTAGGTGAGTAAATTTTTCATGTATTTTACAGATCTTTGCGGTACACCTGGCTACCTGGCACCAGAAGTATTAAAGTGTAACATGTTCGAGAATACAGAAGGTTATGGATTTGAAGTTGATATGTAAGATTTTTTCAGAGTTGTACGAAAAATGTACATGCACACACGTGCATGACGCACAGTGGCTTAGCATAAAAAATTAATAAGCATTATGAACACATGCATAATTCTATGGAATATATTAATAATTCTATATAATGCCATGTGCACGTGTATATGTGCATGAGTTGACTTTTAAATATGAATTAATTTCTTGCGAAATACATTACCTCTATATTTTCCATTTTTGTTTATGATGTAACAGATGGGCTTGTGGCGTGATTATGTTTACACTATTAGTTGGCTGCCCTCCATTTTGGCATCGGAAACAAATGGTTATGCTTAGAAACATAATGGAGGGAAACTATTCATTCACTTCTCCCGAATGGGCTGACATAACAGGTAGAAATTGTGTGATCAATAAAAATTATATTTCATAGAAATGATAAATTTTTAGAAAATAAAATATCAATATATGTTTTATAATGTATGATTTAGAGGCTCCAAAAGATTTAATAAGGAAGTTGCTGGTTGTTGATCCTAAGAGAAGAATTTCTATAAAGGATGCGCTAGAACATTCATTCTTTCACACTGTTGTAAGTACTTGATACTAAACATATCATAGAAAATACCCTTATTTTTATAACTTCCAATTTAAAATAAAAAATATGTAAAAGCCTTTTTAAATAACTAATACATATTTTATGCACACTATATTCGACTGCAAAATTCCGATATCTTGCCATTAATTTGTTTTGCTTTATTTCTACTCTCTCACTATTCACATTTCAAAATATATTTACACTCACTTAGATACAGGATATTCTAGAAGGGATTTCTTTTTTTTTCTGGGACATCCTGTATATTAAAGGTATCTTTATATGTACCTAAGAATAATAACACGCACAGCAAGAAGCAGGGCAAATGCACATGCAAAATATTTAATATTTTATATTGTGCTGTAATGATACAAATACGGGATTTATGGACAAGTTGAAATTAATTTTTTGTGTACTCTATTTATTGTTTTTTATTGTTTTTATTTTAAATAAAATATTTTTTTGAAACAAGTAAAATTGTTGTTTAATAGATTATAAAGATATAATTATAAAGTTCAAGTTATTAATCTTACAGCTGTGGGATCAAGACATCGCTCCTCTAAAACGTTCTCTGTCTTCTAACTCGCGACGTCTGAGTAGGATATCTCAATTAGCTTTGGTAATTAATTTACTTTTCTTTTTATTTTGTCCGCGGTAGCAATTTTTATTAATTACTACTATTATTGTAAAATTTTTACTGATTATCGTTATTTTTGTAACAACCTAACCTAACATTATTTTATTTTAGTCGCTATCATTGGTTATATTAAAATTATATTAAATAAGATTGGAAACAATATTAATAATTTGATTATTATTAATGTTGAAAACATTTAGAATTTGAAAATCAATTGAGAATGGCAATTAATCTACAAATACAATATTCTAATTAATTGAGCTTGTGCGCTTGTACTCATATATATATATATATATATATATACATGTAATTATTTGAATATATTTATTGCACCTTACACAAGAATTTACTAATATATGTAAGAATTTACTAATAACATTGAGAACGTATATTCGAATATGTGTTCGTTGATATTAACACTTTCATAGGGTGTCAGGCGTTGTATTGAATTGTATTGTAATAGAGACTTTCTCTTTCATTACATTTAGTGTATAATAATGATAGTGTTTTTTCTTAACATGTATAATATAAATGTTAATTTAAAAAGCTTATTTTTTGCTGAATAATTAGTGCATTTTTATCAGTGCATTTGTTTATTTGTTGCACAGGAGTTGAAGGCGAAATCGTTCAATGCAAGAAAGAGATTTCAATTGGCAATTATTTGTGTGAGAGCTGTTATTCGTATTAAACGGCTTCATATCACGCCTGAACCACTTTCGACACAAGTAGCTTGTATCGATCCATATAGAATAAAAATTCTGCGAAAGGTAAATTCTTCTACATGATAAAAAAGTTTAGTCATATCATGACAAAATAATAAGTTAAGTGCGCAAAACGCGTATAATAAGTATGAAGAAAAATATTGTAGAGTTTTGTGATGATATGATATTTATATAAATTCAAAGCCTTCTAATTATTATTCTAACAATAAGATTGAGTACATATGATGAAAATTAATGAAGTATGAATAAGGCCATTTGCTAAGATTCTTGATAATTGTTTTCAGGTAATTGATGGCTGCGCGTTTCGTGTCTATGGACATTGGGTAAAAAAGGGAGAGGGTCAGAATCGCGCAGCACTTTTTGAAAATACACCAAAGACAGAATTAAAGCATCTATATGTTAGTAATTTAAGTAGATAACTATTACAGTTTTAGTTAAATTTTACTGGTTTCGGAATCTCGATGGTCCTAACGAAATATTTCCCAGACAGATGTAATTGTAAAATATTCACAAGAGAAATTTTTTCTGAGATTAAAGTAAAATGGTTAAATAATACTCGAACTGATCAGATTTTTACTGAAATTTACATTGTAAAATCGTTTGTAATGTTTTAATTTTAATACAATTAATATATTGATTGAAACTAAGAAAGAATAATAAAAAAATTCCTAAAAATTTCTAAATTCAAAGTCAGAGAATGTAGAATTTTCTGATATTTTTTAAAATTACACGTTTTACAATGTAACAATATACATATGTCACTACCACATATTAAAATGTGGTAGAATTATTTTGTTAAAAATTATTTAAATCTTTGTTGTCTCTTCAAAACAAAATAATATATTTGATTATAAAAAAAGATGTATGTATAAATAGCTATATTTTGTGACATATATAATATAGAATATATAAATAATATTAACATGTTTTATTTTTGCAGAATGTAAAAATATTTCAGACTAGTGCTATATGCTATATATAGTATATATGTAAAGATACTCGTTTTCAGAAATCCATTCAGAGATTCTTTTCTAGATTAATTTCTATTAGAGAATATAATACTTCATGTAAAATCTAGTCACAATTTTTGTACAAATAAACTTGTCTTAAAGCATTATTGTAAAGATTGATATATTTCTGTGTAAAAAATTAGTATACAAAAATCAAACAAAATTTATTTAATGTAGATAAAATACTTTAAGTATTTCAATACAAATATTTAATCCCGTGTTTAAAAAAATCAATTTAATTAATAGTTTTCGAATTTGCTTTATGAGAAATTATTTCAACAACATTGTCATCATGTCACTTTTGTATCATTTGTATCCCTTAATTTATCTTTGATTATCTATAAAGTCTATTCTTTGAACTATACCATGTCATATTTTCGGTACACTTAAATAAAATATATAATTAGACGTCAGAGACAAAAAAAGTAGAGATGAAAAGTATAAAAAATTTAGGTATAAAAGCCTGTATTTCTTATATATTTGCATTTGTTCTGACTGGTCAATTTTTTTAAAAATTGAATAAGGTCATAGGCCATAAATTAATAAGCGTCTATTCGCGAAAAAATGAAGGGAAAAAACTGACAAGATTATGTTTCTAATAGCCACAGTCACCGCGATCACCTCGAAGCGGTCGCAAGCGGAGCGGACAGCGGTTGCAGCTCGCAGCCTCTCGCGAGTCTCGTCTCGCCGCTCGGCGCTCGCGACCTCGTGGCAACTCGTGGGCGCGTGGCGCGCGCGCGCACTGGCGAAAGTAAACAATAGAGCGTAGCTCCGTCCGGTGGAGGTGGTGGCAGAGCGGGCGCAGAGCGGCGCGGCGTGCACACTGCACGATAGTGGCACGGCACGGGACGGCACGGCAGACGAGACGAGACGAGTGTAAAAGCGGCAACAGTGCGCGCATTCGCGCTCGCGCGGCGTCGATCCATGTGACAGAGAAGGAACGTAACAAAAGGTGGCGGAGGGTGACGCCGCTGCCGCTGCCGCGCCGCGAGCCGCGATCGGAGCGCGAGTGTTTGCCCGGGCGAGCCGGGTGTCGGGTGTACGTCCGTACGTCGCGTTCTCTCGCGGTATCGCGTACGTGCCTGAACGCTCGTACGCCTCCGTCGTCGCGCAACGTGCAGGAAGGAAAGACGCGCGACGTTCCGCACGGCGCGGCGCGTCGTCGCGTTCACGGCGAATTAAACGCGCGACGCTAGAGAAACGGCTCGGTCGGCTGATGGACGGATAGCGCGTGGGCTTCAACGAACGAGTGTCGAGATACAACATCATGACGACGGCGACGGTGACGACGACGGCGGCGGCGACGACGACGACGACGACGATGACCGATCGACGAAGCGAGTGAACGACTCTCCAAAGCGGCGGCAGGCGCTCCGCTTCGCGATCCGCGATACTTGTCTCACACGCCCAGCGGGATTGCTGCGTCACATGGGCCGCGTTCATTCGTCGATACAGCCGGGTGACGTCACGAGCCGCGCGACGATTGGCCCGTGCCACGGTGCCCGGACACGTGAATCGTGGCCGAGCAAGCATGGCAGTTTGATGCGCAGTGGTTTTCAGCACTTGTAAAATGCCACCGCCACGCGCCAGATCGATCAGGTTATAACCCGCGTTTCGCCGCGCGCTCCGAAACGGTCGGCTCGTCGCGCGGTCGCGCTTGCGATCGGCGGGCATTTCTCTCGCGTCGACTCGCCGTTTGCCGTCGTCGGCCGCCTTGCAGAATCCCGATCCTGATCAGATTCAGGGGACCACGCGCGCGCTGACAAGATCGCCGATCGTTCTCGACACACAGGAGTGAGTTTGAGCGGCGGGGACTCGAGAGGACGAACGACACGATTCGCGCTGTAGTGTTGTACCTGCCCAGTGTGGTGTGTGTGTGTGCGCGCGCGCGGGTGTGTGCGCGCGTGTGTGTCACGGGAACGTGCTCAGGGCACAACGTGTTTCAAGCTGTAAGTTTTGGCGGAGGTACAACCCTTCCTATCTCTTTTCTTTCTATCTCTATTTATCTCTGACTATACCTTTCTCTCTTGCTCGAACCACCACGCCCGTTTGAGAGAAAGAGCAAAGAGGGACGGGGCGGGAGCAGGCGGGCGCGCGCGAGAGAAAGAGACAGCGAGAAAGATAGATGGAGAGAGTGTGAGCGAGCGAGAGAGCGGGAGGGAGGGAAAGAGAAAGCGTAGGAGGGAGCGAGAGGGTGACAGAGCGCGAGCGCGGGCGAGCCTCGGCGAACCATTATCTCCGTTACTAGCGCCTATTTAATTAACATGTGTATAGAGATGGTTGCGTGGCGTGTTGTCCGTGCCATAATAGAGCGAGCCAATGGCGCGACGTCCAGCCGGTAACGTCACGGACCGCGAGCGTCGCGATTGGTCGGCGTTGCATGCGTCGTCGACCGTTCTAACGTGCGTGTCGCTTTGTCAATTTTTGGAGCTCGCCGCGACACGTTCCTTCAAAGTTTTCGCAAAGGCACGCGCTGTTCGAGTTCCGCACGTCTCGTTTGCCACTGACAGCGACGATGGTGACGACGTCGAGAACGGCACCTCCGCCGCCGTTGCTGCTGTAGCTAATCATCGCGAATCATTCCGTCGCGCCACGCCGCGTCGCCCTGCTCCGCTCCGCTCCGCTCCGCTCTGCTCTTCGTTCCGTACCGCGCGTCCGCTCCCTCCACTATTTTCACATGCCAACCCCGCGCGTCTCCCGCGGAGAATGCGAGCGCGACCGCGCGTCGCCGACGTCGTCCGCTTTCGCGATTCCGTCCGCCAAGGTATACCTGGGCTTTCAAGTCGGCACTAAAATCTTCATTTTACTCCGACTTTTCTACTTGTTCGATTTACGTACGTTTTTTGGGAGTCATCGCGATACGCGCAATTTGCCTCTCTTTCTCTCATTCTTATATCT
Source organism: Wasmannia auropunctata (assembly GCF_000956235.1). NCBI lineage: Eukaryota > Metazoa > Arthropoda > Insecta > Hymenoptera > Formicidae > Wasmannia > Wasmannia auropunctata. The sequence continues at coordinate 1,183,974 of NW_012026969.1, forward strand.
ATTTGGTACTTTATGCAGCAATGTTTTTTTCGTCTCGTCGATGTCTGCCGCAGTGTCGTTTTTATTGTTCGCAAGAGACATAAATTTCCCTTCTCTTTTCTTTTAATTTTCTTTTTCGTGACAAAAATTATGATTTTTTTTCTTTACGCCAATACGATACAACGCGTGCATTCTCGTGACCGTTTTCGAGCACGCAAACGCCACGTAACGAGACGCCACTGCTGGTCTCCCCTTTCTTTTTTTCACCACGCACGTTCGAGCGGCGCGCGGCGGGGCAACAAGGCGATCCGCGAGAGCGCCGCTATGTTTGCACGATCCCGTGAATTGTCGATTTCCGATCGTACACGTCATTCTAGAAGTGTGCCTCTATTCGGTCGAATTATAAAATGAAATCGCGTATAAATTTAGGCAGTTACCGTGAGATAGAAAGATCGAATAACGAACCGTGCAAATCTGTTTGGGGTAAGAGAAAGAAACAGGTATTACATTCGAGATTATATGCTTCGCATAATATTTTGGTAATTTATTGGAAATCGATGCGCTTGAAAAACGATCTTTCAAGCGTCCAATCTATGTCGATTTCGCGAATGCAGCCATCTCGGAACATCCTCGCCTTTTCGAGCAGTCTGCTTGATTCTCGGATTTCTCGGTTCCAGCGCGAGCTTGGGCTACGTGCTGTCGTTCTGCGCTGCAGGAAAAAGATCCGCGACGCGCCTGCGCGGCGCGCTCCGTCTGATGCGCTGTTGCAAGAGCAGCGTGAGTGGGTGGCCGGGGGTGGGGAATGGAAAGGCTTCCCGCGCGACTGCGTTACGTCACGCGTGTACGTCACGTGACGTGTACGTCGTAGACACACCGGTCGTGTGTGAGCCGTGTCCGCGATGTCCACGACACTCTCTAGATAAGCCCGATAACGCTATCCAATTCGGCGAGCTCTAAACAAAAGTTTCAAGTAAATCGCGCCTCTCCTATTTATTTTCCTCTTCTGGCGTCAAAGTGACAGCTACATGACGGTAATCTCTTTCTCTCCTATGTTATTCGCTACCTCGCTCCGAAGAGTTATCACGCTCCGACTGCTCCGACTGAACTGAATTTAATAGATTATACTTCATAGAGAAGGCTTTTAAATATCATTGAAAAAAAAATGATTACTTTCATCTGATACTGTCCGATATAAGACATATACATGTATAAGTAATGCATGTTTATTAACGACTCGTTTTCTTTCCGCAGTTCGTCATACGCGGCGGGCAGCAGCGGCAGCAGCGAAGGAGGGGGGGCGAGGGCAGGGGACCGGGACTGCCGGGAGTCGGGCTCGCGACTTGCTCTTGCTCCTGCCGATTCATCGCCGGCGTCCGGAACCAACGGCGGCTGCGGCTGCGGCGTCGGTGTCTGTGGCTGCCGCGACGCCGGCGGTTCGATGCGGCGGAGTCAGAACGATCATTCGGCGAGTGTTCGCGAATACAGAGATTTGGCGGAACAGCAGCAACAGCAGCAGCAGCAGCATCAGCATCGCCGCCATCATCAGCAGCGCGTTCCCCTTCCTTCTACGCCTGTCGAGATAGAGCAGCTAACCGGCCGCAGGATGAGCTTGGAAACGTTACTGCAAGCGGCCTACTATGTCGAACAGGAAGAGAAGAAGCGGGAGCGCCTGGCGAGCACCTCGTCCTCCTCCTCCTCCTGCGACCAGCATACGTTTGCGCCTGCGCCGACCCACTCCAATCACACTTATACCTCGAGCGAGCCACGTGGTGAGTACCACGCGCCGCTTCTCCGGCGACCTTTTACGATGCCTTATTACGATGAGATGCAATGGCGTTGCCTTGCGTTGCAGTTACAATCGTAAAATCATTTTGGGTAAAGCTGCTTAATTAATACATTGATTGCCATGTGTTATTTGTTCATGTACAAATAATACTTAATTTCATGAAAATTTCTCAGAAAACATTTCTTCATAATTTAATTTTTTTTTGCCATCATTTTAGAATTTAAAATGTTACTCTAGTATTATCAAAATTGAAAATTGTATTTTTTGTCATTTTATTTAAATACGAATTCCGTTCTCGAAAATGAGAGGTTTTTTTTTTATGAATGACTCCCGTGACGTGGCTGTCACTACGTAAACATTAAATTTGCCCACGAGCACATACGCGGTCTCTCTTAACTGTTCTATCTTTTCTTGCAAACGTAGATAACGAATAAATGTACGCGTTTTCGCTGCGCCATTGCATTATCAAGCGCAACAATTGCTTACGTATTTTTCTGTGCTGTGACAGTAGATTCGTGGATGTGTGAGTAATCTGCTGATAACAATACGTTCTCTTTTAGAGATGCAAAAATATCGATTGAGTCAATATGCGATAAAATTCATCATGCCAAAACTAGCGATTGTGTAAAATGCACATTTATTGTGTCTGTAAGATGTTATCTTTATCTTTCCTCGATGATAGGACAGAGAGACTTGAAAAGTAACGTAAACAAAGTCTCGAACAAAGTTGCGTTAGCGCTAAGCATTCGTGCTTACCCTTTTATCAAATCTGTGAATAAGAGTTGCAATGTGGAAGATAACGCGCTCTCTCTATCTGCCCTTGCTTCTCTTTTAGATTAGATAGAGAAATCGATGACATCGATAGTAGGAATTGTATAACTACGAAATTTGTCATCTTTTGAAAAGTATTATCTACACCTATAATCTTTTTCTGAATGATAAAATTATGAATTTCCGGGATAACAGACACGAGTCATTTTCTTTGAAACGATAAACTTTTCGCACGTATCATTCAATCAATTTTTGAAAGATGTTTTTGCTCCAAATTTAGTTATAGTTTTTTATTGCAATTGGCGAAGGCGGTTTTATTAGAGATCTCTCTAGATAATAGATACATCACCCCCCCCCCCTCCCTCTCTTTCTCTCTCTTTCTATATATCTCGTACATAAACTTGATGAAAGCAATAACATGCGTTGACAATCACGTCTGTTTTGAGTGAGAAGCACTGGCACGCGCAGTTGCGTGCGATGACCACGCGTTCACCGCCTCCAAATTAGGTATGATTTACCTCGTGGCAGTGTTTCTCAACCGTGACATAAAGAGAAAGTAACGAATCCGGCATGTCAGGTGGAACGTCTTTTGGAACGAGAGCCAATCTACCTTGGCCTTGCATTAGCTCTACCTGGAGGTGTTCCCTAACTTTTATTCTATTGTCTCAAAATGAAGCTGTACAAAAAAAGGTTGTTATTTTTGTGCGATTGGTACTAACTTTACCCCCAAGATACAGCCTACTGATCAGTCATTTGTTGATTATACCTGAGTGCGAACAAAGATCTAATTGAATCGTGTCCCTTTGGTTGTCATTAGGTTCTTCTACGCTGATTTAATTAGCTGCCATTTCTGCGAGACAAATTCTCGTGAGAAAAACTATCTATATGAAACACGCGCGATTAAATCGTCGCTTTCTCTCTCTTTCTCTCTTCCCCTCCTACCTTCTTTCTCTTTAAACTTCTCGGAAATTGTCCAAACTTTGTGATAATTTGAAGATTTCTTGAAAAATATGCGAAACGATTTTAAAACAAGAGAAACGTCATTTTTATTATCTTATAATGGCTGTAATGATAATCGCGAGTAATATCATGCGACACGCATTTTGCCATTCTAACTATTACATTGCCGCGTTACAAAACGCAGTTGCCAGCAAGTCGAGCTTATTACACTTCTCCCCCGAGAGCACTGAGGACGATGGAATTTTCCCTTTCTCGTAATGCGCGCGAAAGTGCATCGCGGATAAAGGTGAGTGTTTACAGGGGTTACGAGGGGAGACAAAGAAAACGAGATATGTGAGAGGGGAGAGTAGGCTTTAGGTTTGCACGTTGGATGACGGAGGAGGACGGGGAAGGGCATAGCGCGAAGAAGCGCAAAGGATTCGACTTGTGAGTCGCCGTGCACTTCGTATCTTTTTTTTTTTTTTTTAACTTGTGGCGGAATCAACGCATGTATACGTGCGCATTTGACCACTTGCATGCAGAGTGAGACAAAAAGAGAAGGAGAAAGAGGGCGGAGTGGAGTTATGAGCGGCGAGGAAGGGAAAGATCTCGGAGGGTGGCGGAAGTCGGGCGACTCTGATAGGGGGAGGGGGGGATGGAGAAGTGCTGTAGGTATCCCGACGAGGTCGAATCGTCACGGGGTAGGGAGGGAAAGGTGCAGCGGTAAAGCGGCGCGAAACTCAGACGGGCGGGAGAGGAGAGAACCGATGGTGACCGTAGAGGTAACGCGGCGATGCAATGGTGGAGGACAGCGGGTACGCGGGTAGTGGTAGTGATGGTAATGGTGGTGGTAAACCTGGGTATCGCGCGCGTGTTCAGTCGCTACACGAGGAAAGGAAGGAGGGGAGGAGACGATCCGGTCACTGACTCTGAAACTACGGTGCGGTGGCCACTCGCGCTTCATTCATGAGCGCGCCATCTACTCGTGTACGCAGCTGTTATGTTTTCTTTCTCTCTTCATCTATTTCTTTAATTTTTTCAATAATATAGACATTGGGAGGGATTATTTGTATTAAATAGTTAACAAATAAAATGTAATGGGCGAATTTTACAAACTACATATTCCTATTCTACGAATTATGTATACACACAATTTGATTAGTAAGATTCTCCTTCTCCTTCGGAATGGAAAAGTTTAGTGAGTGTCCTCGCGCATGCAACTTTGGTCGTAATGCGGATCGTAATGGTTTAAACGCCATAATTCGCTCTCTATCTTCGCTCATCCGGTCTGTTATCCTGATGCGCGTGCTGCGCCGGCACGACGATGCGTGATTATACCTGATGTAACAGGCAACGTGTGTTAAACGACCATTTAAGACCATCTATCGTGCACACGGTTGAAGGATGCAATTCCACTTTATAACGTTGTAATGCGATTTTTTCCCCATATTTTACGCCGCTCTATATATGCAATCACTGTCTCTATGAGAGAGAAATTATACAATTTTCGACGTCACCCTCAGTTCGTTCCATTTATTTGTCTAATGAAAAATATGCAATTAAATCCCTCTACGGATTTCTAAATTTTTTAATTCATTATCACACATGTGATTTGTACAAACGATAATTTTACACATCAGGGGTCAGATTAGGGATATGACACAGGTTTAGAATCAGACTAGGTTGCGATAGATAAATTTAGTTTGTTATAATTGTGAAAAAAAGAAGAATGCATTTATTTCAAAAGAATCAATAGAATAATTATTATATTGTATATCGCGGCAAAATAAATATTAATGATAAAATCAATTTTATTTCTACACAAGATATATGGCTGACGTGGTAGCAACTTGGAAAATTTTATTTTGTAACAATGAATTTTCTATCATGTATGTGTGTTATGTATTTTGAGACTGTGAGTGATAGAAGGAAAGTATAAAATGTGCAGCAACGACCGGCGAACACGCGGACAAATCGGCCGCTGGAATACGCTTGCGCGTCGTCCCCGGCTAAATCCCCACCTTTTGCGACGGCCGCGTGGCGTTCTGATCAATCTACAATGTTGCCGGTTCTTTCGCGACTGTAGAGGGGTGGCGGGCAAGTGAATTGAAGCGAGACAGAGCTGCTTCGGCAAGTTTGATTGTCTCTCCCACCCTCGTGCCTGTTTCACGCTCGTGCGGCGTGCGGTCCCCTACCACTTGATTCCAACTCCCACCCCGTCGTGTTATCCGGACCTTTCTAGGGGATTCTCCTCACCTATCCTCCAATCTAGCACGTGGAGACGCACTTCTTTCAATTTTTCATACCTTATCGACCTGTGGATTCACCAGTCACCTTTACGATGTAAATGCTCTCGCGAAAATCTGAGATAGATAGAGTAACGAGATACAATCGAAGTACGTGCGAGAAGATGCGCCCCCTACGCTTGTGCGTGTATTGATGTTCTTATCGTCGCAAGGGAAAATAGAAAAATAATTTTATTTAAAGCACAAAAATTTGACTCGAAATGAAAAGCTATCCTTATCTTGTTTTATGTCTCCATCAGGCTTAACTTAATAAGCTTACTCGTGGTCACAGTATTTTAATATTTTGCGGACAATATTTTGTAATTTTTTAATTCTTTTATATTCATTGATGAAATATAACACACATATATGATGACAAACGATTTTTGTGTTCTCAGGTGCCAAATGCAAAAGAGAACGCACAGAGTCAGACGATCTCTTCTGTGAAGAGAAAATGCTGATCATCGATGGTGAGTAGTATCTCATATAGTTATTAATCATTCGATCATGCGTCGTTAAATTAAAAGCGATAAAAGACATTAATAATTTGAAAATATAAAATGAAACATATCGCGATATAAAGCAGATTTGTATGTATCAGAATTTTTGTTTTGGAAAAAAATCTTTATTACTAAGGAGAGAGCACAGTATGTTGGAAATTGGTCGTGGAGACACATGCCCGTAGATAAATCCGGCACTGGAGATCGCTGCAGTGCCCCAGATAAAACGTGCGCGACGGGTTCGGAGTTATCTCGAGTGCCAACGTGTCATGTCGTTACGGAAGAAATCCTTCGCGCGATAAGGATAGAATGATCGTGCCGAGTGGTAACTGAAGGCACAATTCTCGCGAAGACGGGGATGTCACTGCTCGCGGAAGGGATAGGAGGGGAGTTGTCGCCGCCGCCGCCGCTACTGCCACCACCGCTGTCTGGCGAGAAGGGAGGCAAGAGAACGTCATCCTCTCGGGCTGGAGGCGGCGGCACACAAGTTTAGATTTCAGTCGGTGCCCGCGACTCACGCGGTACGAGTTTTACTCGATCGTCGCAGATCGACTGGTCGCGATCGCCGAACCCGGAACGGAGTCGAGAACAGCTGACTGGCGTTCGTGGAGGTGCAGGCGTATCGCGATCAACGAAAAAAGACTTACGTATAAGTCCATGGCATGTATTGCCAATTGCAATTTGTAGAGTCACGAGTGACATAAAGTGCGAGATTGACTAGTGTGTTTTTTTTTGCTATCAATTGTTTCATTCTCGCTGCTATCTTCTTCCGCAAATTGCAAACCGTTTTTCGGATTCCGTTTCGTTTAGAACAACGTAAACGTGTAAAATGTATGAATGACGTAATGATCGACCTCGACATGGGTGCAGTAATTTTTATCAGAAAATTCACGTTAAAAGATGTTCTCTCGAGGATCATCTCTAAGGAATGAGGTGGATGAGCAGCAGTGCGACCCTCGCTCGAGCGGATTCGCAATTCCGCGGCGAACGGGTTTCGAAAGTTTGGATTTTTCCTAACGCGCCAAAGACTTTGCTGTTGTTAGCCCTCGTCGTATCCTCCCTTCTCTATCGCGGTCGCCGTCGTAACAGTAACCGTAACCGTCACCACCGTGGCGGCACCGCGACGCCGTCGAACCTCTCTCCACGTCGTACATTTCGCATTTCCGTGACAGTTTCTCCGCGCGGCCTTCTCGTCCACATCCTGGACAGACTTACGCGGCGTGGAACAGTGACAGTATTATCGGTTGTCGCAAAATCGAACGATTTGAGGACGACGACGACGACATTGATGACGACATCGATGACGACGTCGATATTTGCGATAGCGACGAAGAGGCGGATATAGCGTCCGGTCGATCGATTTTCCCCGGAGTGAAAGCTTAAACGAAGAGCAGCTTAAACAGAAGTTTCGGTCGCACGCGAAGATGGGTGTACTCCTGTTGCCAGATGGTATTACGTCGCCGGTAATGCAATCGCGCGCGAACCTAAACGCCGTCGTCGACGTCGCCGAAACGAACAACAATCTAAGCGGACTGAGAGACGCGAATAATCCAGCCTCGCTGGCGCCGACGCGGGTCGTCGGTATAATCGACATTGTCAACGGCAGTGAACCGCTGCAGCCGCCGCGACACAGTAGCGATTGGACGCCACCCCCGCCGAAGAAAAAATGGATACGGCACTACCTGCTTGGTGAGGTCCTTTTCGCGTGCGGCCTGAAATATACCTATCTTATTCAAATGTCACTCACACGTTCGTACCTCTCTCCCTCAGCTCTTCACATTTTGCCATTAGAAATTTAAATGATAAAATTTATGCTCTGAATTTTTGAAATGAATTGAGCATTATAAATGTTAATTGTTTGAATTGTTGCAACAGGTATATTCAAACAAATCAAATTGTGCGTGTGTTTGACTTTATTTCACGCATAAAATAATAAGAATTTAATTACTATCCGTTTATGCGATGAATATTATTTTTTGCTCAATTTTTCTTAAATGTCCAAAATATCAAACAGTCAAATCTTTGATTCAATCGAAAATTAATAATTCATCTAACAGATGATATTAATTTTTTCATTACTGTTACGAAGAAGTTGCGACCATAGAGTTGGGCTTTTGCCGAGTGATTTCACTTTTTGCGTAGAAAGTTTCCGCAGTAAAAAGAGTTAATTATTGACTTATATAATACATAGATCGATTATAAATGATTTGAATGTTTTATTTAAATATGTAATTTATCCAAAATATTCTGTTTATCATATATGATCAGTCTTAACTGTTCGAACATTTTTCGTCACAGTTAGGAATAACTTTAAAATCAAAGTTATATTGATGCTGGGGCGACTACCGTTTCAAGGATGAAATGGGATCTCGAAATCAGATCACACCAAAGATTTATTCTGTTGACTCTCGATTTTGAATCGTTTCGCAAACAAGATTCGGATAAATGGCGCTCTACTGAAATTTTATCTTTTGACGAGTGACCGATTCCCGTCGTGATTCTACTATCTAAAAACTCTTTGCGCGGTCAATGTTAAAACTTTTATCACAGCATTTAATAGCATATTTTATTGTTCCGAAAAGTTTATATATATGATACAGGCAAACTTTAATCGCTGTCATATATCGTCTGTCGCTGTTTTTTTTTTAGCATTCCTACCTCGGAAAAGTCGAAGCAAGCCTATATAGATAAGATGCATGTACAGTCATAGACAAATAGGTTGCGACACTTTTTTTATAGGTTTCTAATATATATTTAATATGTATAATATTTTATAGATAACTAATATTTTGCAAAAGTGAACCACGATTGATGTACTATCTTTAGTATAGAGACAGTACACCAATCGTAGTTCGCATTTGCAAAATATTAGTGCGTTACAAAACCTATAAAAAAAAAGTGTCGCAACCCATTTGTCCACGACAGATATTTTTGCTTGTATGCGATATTTAATCATGCTAGCGTAATAGTCATTCATCCAAATCATATATTTGCTATTGAATTATTGGAAAATGTCAAAATTTGTATCTTTATTCATCTATTATTACTAGTGAACACATTTTCTTAGATCGCATTTAGAGATAAATTGTGTTACTCCTTAATATGAAAAGAATATGATAAAAAAATATCGAAATTTTTCGAGATTTTTTAAAACATCGCAAAAGTAGAAGAAAGAAAAACTTGTTCATAAATTCAAGTTTATATATAAAAAAAAGCTGTTACTTTTTGTAATGGTATTTAACTACACGGATGTTTTTATCTCCTGTACGCAGTGCTTATAATTATCTTCGACACTCGCACTGGCGAAGTAAACAGCAGAGAGTATTGGCATGCATTTTCATACTGTTTTAAATGAGATATTCCACGCGAGCTACACAAAATCACGCGTCGAGCGAGCGAATGGACGAGCATGTCGACGATATATTTTCGCGGATTGTGCGAATATTTCGGTCGGAGCTGGCAGTGAAACGCGTATTCGCGCGGAGAACGTGGCAGAAGGTGTCTGCAACTATGCGGCAAACTGTCTTCAATTTTATCGAGACGGAAAGATGGGAGAGTGACTTCTCGGGTTTCATCTCACAGGCAAATGTCAGACGCTTCTATGTGCTCGCGTTGAAAAGTTATATTGTTATTCGTGAAAATTGCATCGCATGAATCTTAAAGGAACTGTTCCAAGCAAAATGTCGTTTGTTTAGATGGTTGCACCGATCTACCACTAATTTTCTTTTTTGAATTAAAGCAAATTAATTCAAGAGAAAAATATATCTTTTGAAGAAAATATTGCTTAGAAACAGCCTATATTTTAAATTTTTTCAAATTAGATTTATGTCGCCAATAGATTTGTAATGCTTTTGAAAATATGCCTTTACGAATTACATCATTTAGAAGGATTATTATATGGATCATCGACGATTTCAATGTATCGTTTCAAAAACGGCCACGGCTTTGATTAACATCTCATTATTGTGCTTTCCGCTTGTAGATCCGATTTCTTGCCGATCTCACACGGATAAGTTGCTGTCGCAGCTTCCATCGTTGTTTCTTCGAATTGACTGATTTGATTTTTTATTCTCCTTGCTAACTATCGATATACAAGGCTACATTCCAGATGAATATCACTTTCGCAATCCTTAATCTTACTTTGAGTTGAGAGAGTTTCGCTTGTTTTATTACTACTTTGCAATGCATGCATTTTCTAAAAACGACGCGAATTCGCCGGCGTGATTTCGATGAGAATCGTCAAGGGCCATGAATTTGAAGTATGTCTGCGGATACAAGATATGGAAATCGGACTATTTATAGTTCGTAGAGTATTTCCAAGTCAAATAACGCCTATACCTCACGACTATCAAGTTGAGCGTGCGAGAAATGAGATATGCAAAGCGTAGAAAATGCGAGGAATGTAAATATTATGTTATACGCCAGTAGGCAGTAACGATTGTCGATTTTTAAGAAAAAAAAACCCAAGTTGGCAAAACAAAGGAAAAAGGAAGGAAAAAATTGTTCATCTCAGCTCGATATTCATAGATGCAGCACGCTTGTGCCAACACTTGCAAATAAAATACGATATTTTGTATAATGCGATTAGTGAATAGTCTCATCTAACGTATATAATGTGATAAACATGATATGCTACAAAAATGATTTGTTATTTACGAGTATTTATTGCCAAATGCAGAATGACGGCTACTACATTTCTCTTTTCTCGTGTATCTCTGTTCTCTTTCTTCTCACTGTATCCTCCCTTCGATCCGCAAACATGTTAAATCTAAGACATTGCAAAAGATTTGATAATGTTTAATGTTGTTGATTTACTGAACGGGCAAATTCTCAGACAATCGATTCAGACCGAACAAAATAAAGAATGCGTGATAAAGAAAACAGGAGAATCAATTCGTTTAAATATTGCTTACTATGTGAAAGAAAAAATATAATCTCAAAAATGGAGAGGAACACAATATATAGGAATTACATTTAGATGCAATTCGATTTTATAATTCCTGTATAATAAATTCGTACAAAATCTAAAAAAGTTTATATACACTCTTCGCAGTAATAAATTTCATTTAATTGATAATCAATGTGCTACTGTACCGATTATTTAAATTAAACGCACGGATTATATCCGTGAACACATGCAGATGATTAAAGTGCATACGGATTTCTTTCTCATTAAAATGGAAGGAAAAGGAGAACGGAGCGGTTTTCTGAAGGACGTTCTAACCGACGCGGTCATTCTCACGAGGAAATCATATGTTACGTCAGCGCAAATGACGTTCGTTCTCGAACGTTGCTCCCACGAATGGAATTTTTCCTGATGAAATAAAAGTTTTGCCAATTGTCCAGAAATCCGTCGAAATGACTTGCGAATATCTCATTTTAGGATTATCGACAGTTTGAAAAAAATCCCATTCCCGATCTATTTCTACATTCACGAGAGAACGCTGTGTGATTAACTATTGATTAGTGCATGTTAATTCAGTATCTCGGACAACTGATGTGATTGATAATATCCGCATAATCTGATATATGCGTAATGCAGAATTGACAGTCATTCCCGTCCTCTTATTTTACACGGCATATTTGTATCGTCACATTAACATAATATGTTGCAACCAAGTAGAATATAATGTAATTTTTGTTGTATGCTGGAGTTGCATACTTAAATTGAACATTGTAGTAGAGATATGTAACAAAATTGTGGAATTTTTAAGTAGAATCACATTCGGCAAGTTTCACGTGCAAATTTATCAGCAGAACACAACAGATTTTTGTGTTAGTCTATGACATTTTTATATAATTTTAATATAATAAAATAATATTTTTCGTTCATTACTTCTTTAAAAAAAAAAAAAAAAAGTTTTCAAGTTGCTTAACAAATTTCTATAACTGTAAGGTTTTCCGTTCAAACGCGGAATTTAGAAATGTGCAAGGGTATGTGCACCTTCAAACACATAAGATAATAATACTTTGCGCGACGATAATAATACTTTTCAAGTAGCCCCGCGCGACTTTACGCAGATGCGGTGTGTTATCCTGTAACATACATTATACATTCCTCACGCCGAATAAACTACTGACATTCGTGTGCTCGCGAAAAAAATCCCGTTGAACCGATTGGCATATCATTTGAAAGGAAAATCACGCCGTGGTTCCGCTCGCATGTGAGCGAACATGCAAATATGCCAAGTGCGAAATTTATTACTGCAAACTAGAAAACTAGTAGCTTTGGACTCGCTAATGACTGATGGCGTTTTATGCATTTTTTTTTATCTAGAAGGTTGATTTGTAAATAGAAGAGATGCTCTCCGTAACTCGCGACGTAAAAAGATTTCGTGTCAATTCATAATCAAGGAATATCCTTGATTTACAGCATGATTTGTTAGATTCACACTTCAATACAATGTTACTGATAACATTTAGATTGTATATATGGAATATCATAATTCGACTCTTAATGCCACGTCTGATAAATTTGAAATATCTTTTAGCTGAAATATCAAAGTGTCAACAGTTTCGAAATTACAAACAAAAAAAAAGTTTTTCATAATATCTGAAATGTTAGTCTAATAAATTATTCGATAAGTACTCTCTTTGAGCTCTCTCGACTGTGAATTGACATTAAATCGACACAGATGCGTGCGCTACGTTTGTAGAAATTAACCATCCGCGGTTAATTTCGGAAGGCAATGATATCGCGTGTACGCAATGCCGTCGTCAGTTTCTCGGTCTCTTGTTGTCGTCCTCTCTCGCGGATATACGCACACGCTGCACGTCTTTGAGCGTTAGGAATAGATTTAGGAAGAGACGCGAGCTATGCGACGGGACGGCGGTTGCCAAGTCGATTCGCACATGAATGAGTTAGCTGCATGTGCGTACACGTGCTGCGCTAATTTATCGTGCCGACCGCGACGGTGGATAGAGCGAAGCTGCTGGAGGATGGAGAGAGAGAGAGAGGAAACTGCTCTTCATGCCGGTAGCGAGACGTTGCGGCCATTCGCGAATTTGTTATCTTCTCTCGTCCAGGCGCGTAAATCGCCATTCAAAGATTCGCACGATATTCTTAACGATGTGAGCCATTCTCGCGTAAATATTCTACACGTAGATATTCTACAGGCATTATTTGCGAAATATGTTTCTCCATTTCAGCGCTAAATAGCACGCTATTCGTATACCTGTGGTGATCATTTATATCACAATGTTATAAGAGAATATCATTAGTCAATTTTTAAATTTTCATCTTTTTACATATAATAATTATTATACATATAAATAAAATAATATCTAGTATTAAATTGCAAACTTGATCAAGTGAATTATTGATACATTTTTTCATATTCCGATATTTATATAACAGAAAGGATTCGTTCGAAGCCAATCGCCACTCCAGAGAATATGTGCTAATCTTAGGCGAAAGCGCGGCCATTCAAGCTCGAGTATAGAATAGAATGGCAAGCCGGGAGCTTTGTCGTCTGCTTCTGTGGAATGTCAGGAATCGTACTGCCTTCGTGAATGTGTCTATATCCAAAATGAAAGTTTCGGGATGATAAAGTCTCCGCAATTTTGGTTTCGATAGTACCGTTTCGTCCTAACTTTTTGAACGATGATGCGCAACCCTCGACGATTTAGATTAATATAATACATAAAATTTGACTACTCTTTTTTATTATTTCTAATAAAATATCCTGGTATTTCATAAGTATACACATGTATATTCTAAAATAAAAAAATATATATTTTTTTTTTATTTTAGAATTATTAAAAGCTCCTTTTTAAATCTTGTATGAAACATAAACTTTTAAAATAATAAAGATTATGTATTACAAACTAATGGAAATCTTCTAAGATTGATAAAAATCTGTTGTTAAAATTTATTTCTTAAAAGTACAAACTTAAGACTTCTTTAGTTGTCTTTCAATGTCCTTCCATAAAGTGATTCTTATGATGTTACAGAAGAAGAACCATTGGAGAACAGCAGAATAAATCTTTCGACTCATTTCCGAGGTACCTCTATGGTCTCTAGCACGCGAGTCACGCCGTCAACCGGATCAAACTCTGTTCAGCTGACTGCGCTCCATTCCATGTCGCATCATCACAATCCTCATCATCATTCTCAACAGCCACAGCAGCAGCAGCAGCAGCAGCAGCAGCAGCAGCAGCAGCAGCCGCAACAGCAGCCGCAACAGCAACAACATCAGCAGCAGCAACAGCAGCAACATGATCAGCAGCATCACCATCATAGTGATCATCATAGCACACATAATCATTATATGGAGAATCACAATCCGAATCAATCTCAGCAAAGTGTGGGAAACCTCGTTGTCGACGTCGAAACGAGCCACGACAATAAGAAGCATCGAACTGGGTAAGCTTGTCTAATTTTTCAATTTTTCTTTACGTTATTTTCGCGTCGTTCTTAGAAATATTGTAAACCCAGATTATTTTCCGTGACAACATTTAAGTGATTTTGCGGCGCCTGAATTTTCTGTATTTAATTGTATCACAAACTAAACTCTAGTTTTGCAATATCAAATTAATTGTAAGAATTGCGTTAAGAATTAAGAAATGGATCATGGATTAAATCGGGAAAAGACTTCATTAATTTACTCGTTTGTTGCATTATGCCTTATCAATACTGTTACATTCGAATTCTAAAATAGACGCGATAATGTCTCTGTCTACGATGGACACATACTTACGCGGCGACACCGACACATTCCATCGCGAGTCGATACGTCAGCCTGTTGCTTCGCGCGTTCTCGCCTCATCTTCTCTCCACTTCTCTCCTCTCCGCTCCTCTCCGAAGCACGAGCGACGCCGTCGCCGACGTTACAGGCGGCTATACCTATTTACGCTTTGCACGTGTCCAGGGTGAATGGCACGTGCACGACGCGTCGCTCGGCGCGTTGCATCGCATGGCGATAACGCGTGGCGTGGCGTTACGCGATCGCATCGTATAGAGCACGTAGAAAAGTATCGCAAAATTGCTGCTATAAAATCAGAAATTTAAGAATGAGAAGACAGAGAAATATTTCTCTTATTCATTTATTTCCATTTGTATATTGTTTTATCATTTATATTTTCTCGTTACAGAACGTGTGTAATTCGATCTGGTACCAGAGAAGTTCACAATAAGCTAGAGAAGAATCGGAGGGCGCATCTGAAGGAATGTTTTGAGCTTTTAAAGAGGCAGCTACCATCGCAAGATGAAAAAAAGTCTTCTAATCTTTCTATTCTCCATGCAGCGAACAAATACATACAGGTAAATTTTAGTCTGTTACGTAAAATGATAGCATGTTCCATTTTTTTTTTCTATTCCATTTTGCCGTCATCATAAAGCTGCACGATAAGCTATGATCCTACGAACAATTGCCAATTAGAAACGACGTGAGGAAAAAATCCTCCCCTCCGTCTTGCGCTGTTTCTTTCCTTAGTCCTTCCGCTCTCGGTATCCATCCCATCCCCTCCTCGTACTGTAGATTTCTGCTCCGATCGCTCCCTCCCTTCTCTCTCACGTATATCACGTACCATCTCTATAATGCGCGTTGCATTTTTTTACGAGAGGGATTACCTATATCGACTCCACGTGACCGCACGGCCATCGATGTCACACCGCATAGCACGTACAGCGCGCGCTGCTCTCCGGACTTTTATCGTCTAATGCTGTCAACTACCTATTAAGCACGGCTTAATTACATTTCGCTAGGACACCAAAAGCGACAAGAGCAACAATCAAAATTCCAACAAACAAATCTAAAACTTTAAAGCAAATATTTGTTTCGGAAATACTTTGGTTTCGAAAATATAAGACTATTGATCCATTATCTTATTGATTGATGGCACAATTAAGAATAAGGAATCAATTTTTCACGCGAAAAAAAAACATGTTTTTCCGACAAATAACTACTGTAATACTGAGAATATTGCAAATATTTTCGATTTTTTCGATAAATAATTTTAATAGTTTAATAAATATGCTATTCTGATATATATTGAAGGGAAGAAAAAAAATTACATTTATTATGTAAAAAGCAATGTAAGAGAAAAAAATTTTAATACAAAATGTTTCTTTTTGTACACCGCAGGCACTGCGAAAAAAAGAACGAGATTACGAACATGAGATGGAGAAACTCGCGAGAGAAAAAATCGCGAATCAACAGAGATTAGTGGCATTGAAGAAAGATCTCAATGCAACTTGGGATCACATCGACATTAATTCTCTTTTACTGGAACAGAACCCCGGGACGGATGCAACTGCTAAAAATGGTGAGATATATAATATTTATAATATTAAAAACTAGATGAAAAGTTTTATTATGTCAAAGAGATTGCTCTTTATCTTATAATGAAAAGATTTTTTTACAAGTAAAACTTCTTTATTTTGCAAGCAGATTTAGATTCAATTCTCTTTTGTCTGAAGTTTAAAAACGATTAAATAAAAAATGTATGGAATTTTATTTTGGAAAAAATTTCATGATTTTATCTATAATATTTGTTCAATATTTTTAAATGCTTTTCTCTCTCTCTCTCTCTCTTTTAAATTTTCATTTCCGTTTGATTTTTTATTGATTTTTGTTTGAGAAGAGAATTTCTCTATATTGTAGACGCAATTTTTTTTTATTTCGAGAGAAAGAAAGTTTATTTTTACAAGTAAGAATAAACAAATTTATTTTTTTCTGATAAAAATCTCTTTAACTAGTTTCAGAAAATACGGAGGTTGATGTTACTGGACTACCACGGGGTGGCACGAGGTATAGCAGCACGAGCAGTGTAAACAGCGTGACAACGGCCAGTTCCCCGCAAGCATTACAGTCCACTAGCACTACTTCCAACATTCATAATCAAGCCGCGACCGCGGGTGTTGTTTGTCAGACGCAAGACCTGAATCTTGCACGAAGTTCCAGGGAGAGTCCACCTGTGAGTTCGACTGCTGGAACGGCACCTGCACCCAGCATTTCTACTCCAGCACAGGTATGTTCTCTCTTAAATGAAATGACGAAATTATTTCCGCACCATATCCAAGGTGAGATCATAAATATTGTGATTTTGCAATAAATTGGTGCCAGAGCAAATCACCACGCATTTGCAGAGCCGTTTACAGATTGTTACTGGAAATGGCTTTGAAAATACGTGACATGCCTTCATTACTTTATTGTATTTGCCATGTAAATTTGGTTATTCCTAACACTATCTATGCTAATCGAAACAAATTTGCTCCTTCGTGTTTGTTGAGCTCTTTATTTGGCCTGGATTCGTCGAACGCGCGTATGAAAATTCATATAGCCAAATATATATAGATTTATTAGCATTGAAAGCGTTAAAGATTAACATGCAAAAGAGTAGACAGGATGGCATTTTCGTTTCAGGAGAAAGTCACTACGTCGTCCACCGCCAGTATAGTGCAGCAACCGCATCAGCATCAGCTTCACCTGCCGATCAACGCCCAGATGTTGAACACGAGTCAGGGCCTTGCGACCATCGTGCCAGCCTTGCAGCACATTGGGCCGGGACTCAGAGTAATACCGGGCGATACGCGGCAGCTCTTGGTCACCCACACCACTGGCAACAATGAATCCAGACCTCTGACACTGGCGGTGCAGAACTCTTCGGATCAGTCCAGACCGCTGATCGCTGTGCAATCAAATACTGGAAACGAGCCAAGGCCCGTGGCGCTGGTCGTTCACTCGTCCAATGCCAACGATAACAGAGTGACATTCGTGCACTCAAATCTATCCAACAACGACAGGCCGCTGGCCCTGGCCGTGCAATCATCTGCGAATGACGTTCGACCGGTCACTTTCGTGCACTCGGGGAACGAGGGTCGATCTTTGGTCCTTGCCACGCATTCACCGGCATTGAATGTATCAAGTGAGTATACACTTTTATAGACAGATTTAATAATATAGGTTATATTATTAAACCTAACCTAATATCATGAGAATCCACGCGCGCATGATACTTTTCTTATAACTGAAAGGTGATATAGTCCAATAGGTGATTTGGTGATTTTTATTCTAGAATTTTCGCGAGACATAGACAGGATATAAGCAAGTTAGTTTAGATTTCTTGAATGAAAATTTTTCGTCGTTGTAGATGCTCAGACAAGAATAAGAGCGGGAGACGCACAGAACACGCATAAGATGGTCGGTGGCGTAACGCTCGTCGGCGGTAATGGCTCGGAATTGGCAAGACTTCCCGGTGGCGCGGAACTGAACATACTTCCGGCAAATGGTGTGTATTACAATACAATTTTTGTTTTGTTAGTTTCACGGCTATTATTTGCATTCGGAATGTTTGTTCCGTTATTACGAGCATTGTCGCATGCTGCGATACGATACGACAAAAAACTTGATGCGTTCGGTATTTTGTGATTGCAGGATTAACTTTAAGTCATGGAGTGTCACTTCAAACCGCTGCAGGCAAACCAGCCTCGACAATGATGCAGAACTCTCCGTCCACAGAGAGTATAGCTCACCTCGTCAGTCAGCACGCGCCTCTCTCCGGCCTGACTCCGATCGTCACGCCGATGACCGTCGTGTCTCAAGGTAGTCAGGTGACCGCTCACATTTTAGCACCATCGAGTCTTGCGGGGAAGATGATTACTACCCCGATCCTCAAGTCTGTAGGACAAATGCCGCTCGTAAACGCTCAGTATCTTAACACCACGACTTTAGTGAAACCGGTAGTCGTGGTGAGCTCACCGTCAACGTCGACAGCGTCCTCAACGACGGTGGCGACAGCTTCCAATACACAACCTTCTTCGACCTCGAATTCGACTGTCTGACAAAATCAAGGAAAGGCAAAATTAATCTGATTGCGCTGGAATATATCAAAATACGGTTTGCTGATGTTACGAGTAAATCTCTACATTTATCTAAAATAAATAATCTATTTTTTGTTATTTGTTGGAATCGCTTAGCTATATTAATGATGAATTTGCGAAAATATGAGCGATTTAAATTTGAAAATTTTTACGACAGACAGTAAACGAAAGAATCTTACGCGAGATAAATTTTTGTCTTTATTGTGCTATTTCTAATATCAGTGGTCTTGCATTTTGAAACGTCATTTGTGTCATATAAGAATTAACATTCGAGATAGGAGCTCTTCCGAAGGATAAATTGACTGAGAAAATGTGAGAAAAAGTCCTTGCTCAACACATGCGATCCATTATCGCATACGATACCTTGATTTTATTAAGGGGGATAGTTTATCACGTAAATTAAATATAAAGTTCAAACAATTAATTTATGACAATAGCCCGAGTGTCAAGAAAACTTTCATGTTAGCATGTTTGATGAAATTAATGCTTTTAAGACTGTTAAATTGGCTTGACTACTGGTCTTATGTTGCTATTCGGATCATTGTTCGTCATATTCTCGATCGGGAATTCTTTCATTGTGCTTATTCTGACAAGGATTTTTTTCTTAAGTGTTTTATGTTACTTTATAAGAGAGAGTTCTAAATACTTTTTCCATAAACGAAACGAAAGAAAGCATTGACTTGCAATAAAACAAATTTTACTTTTTGCATAACTTTTAAATTGCTTGACTCTGTTTTGTGAGATCCATAAATTGACAAGTTTCATCATAGCTAATTGAAGAAGTAACACAAGAAATGACAATGACGATACACTTAGAACAATGTTAAATTAAGGAAAAGGATTTAATTATTTAATGAGCGGAGATTGGCAAATCGAAAATGAGTTTTTGTCAAATCGTATTTCTTGAAATTGATTTTTTTAAAAACGGCTGTGTAATTAGAACGGATTGAACTCTATATGGAGGTCTGTCTGTTTAATTTCGACTATCCAATCACAAGATGTATTAAATCTTGTTAAAGCGATAATAAACTGGAAGTTATTTAGAAACTGACAACATTATTAGTAGGTTTGTAATAATACATATTAAGTATTTATTCCTATATATTTATTATATGTTTATATATGCGTATTATACAAATAGCTATCACGCTTTTCACGAACGCATAATTGCAACGCGCTACGAACATATTAATTTCTTTATGCTCAGATTTTGTTACATGGGAAAATTTAGAAATATTTAACATATATTTTAAGTCGTCATCATCATCATTGTGATCTGTTTCATTGTGAATACGTGTGCATTGTAACGTTCCGTGCTTTTATACATTCATTTCTGTAACGCGATCCTTGCATAATAACCGAATGCCTCGAGAATATATATATATATATATATATATATATATATGTAGAAGAGAATGATAATGCTCACAACTAATTGAAAAGCTAGAACGATTGCACGCATTGATCAAACGATTGAACTATGTTTCATTATTTTCTTTATATATGAAAATCGTTCGATAAATAAGATACAAATCAAAATTACATCAAACTATTTATTTACAAGTCAGGAAGAAATACGATAAAATTTACGTATAAATGTTTATTTTTTCACATAGTCACCGTAAGCATTGAAGCATTTACAATTTTTTTTAGGTAATCTTTTTATTAAAAATCCATATAGTAGGTCCGGACAGTGAATGCTGTAAAACTTTTCACTTCTATCGGTCCATTTGAGAATCGTAAATATTTAAACTTGTGAAGATGCTAGATTATCTTAATGCTAACGGTGACTTTGTAGAAAAATTAATTTGTAAGTTCTTATACTTTTTTTCCTGATTTTTTGAAAACAAATTTTGATGTAAATTGGGGATGACACATGATCTATGAAAATGATAATTTCAAATCGATTTTGATTCCTCTCAGTTTTATACGAGATTTATTGGACAATTAAAAGTTGTGAGTGAGAAAGTTTCGAGGTGATAATGGCAAGCCGTTAATGGAGTGGGAAATTGAATGATAAATATTTCAATTTTGATGTAATTTTGATCTTATTTATCGAACGATACCTTGTACGTTCGTTCATAAAATCGTATTATATATGCTTCTGTTTGGTATTCCAGTGATGAGATCGTCAACAGTGACCACCAGAACAATGAATTCACTTGAGATACGTATTTATCACGCGAGAAATCACGACACGTGATAGTTGATATTCTCAGTGCATGATGTTTATACAACGAAATATTTTTCCGATGTAATTTAACGCGTAATGTAACGTTTCCTGCACGATTGTTGACGGTCTCTCTCTCTCTCGGATACTAGCCCTCGTTTGTGCATATTATTACTACTTTTGTGTATATTAGTACTATTCCTCCACATATCTGTGTAAAAACTTGTTTTGCATCCCTTAAATTATTTAATCGCGAATAGTATGATTAGTGATTCGAATTAAGATGTAAATGCGTGCCTTAGGGGCTACAAGAGATCATATACTTTGATTGGCAAAACATTGTTCAACGTTTAGAGCAGACAAATGCTAACTCGGTAAAAACTCGATATAAGAAAAATTCTTCAAGCTATAGATTACACACAATTTGTTTATATTACTTAATCTACTGTGTATAAATACTTCCTTTCTTTTTCAAATCTTAGGTCGTTATACTAAATACACAAATCTCCTGAATTTTCATTTAAATCTCGATGCTGCTGGCGTCTCTAATGGAAATGGGAGGAGAAGTTAATCAATTAAATTAATGTATTTGATAAAATTAATTGTTCATTGTCGTATTACGCGCTTCTTATAATGTTTGGCATGCAATGGGAAAATTCAATTTGCAATAAAGACGACGAGAAACCGAACGAGAAATCCGGTTTGAGGTACTAGTCAGAAACAAAGTTTTGTTGAATTATATTTTCGACGCGGACGCTTTTATTCGACGAAACCTCAAGTCGTGCAACGGATGCAAATGATTATACCACATGCCCTGTATAACACATATACACCACATGAAAGAAACACAAACCTACGAGCGGGACTAGAACCGAAAGAAAGATAGAAAAAGAAAGAAATGTGATTGGAAAATATCGCTTCTCTGCGATATTTCGCAATCAGCTGTTTTTAGCCGCGACTGAAACCTCTGTCGGTAATTATTTAAGCGATGTAATAGCCTCATGTAAATAATAATTTCGTTTAGCGAAGATAACCAAACGGGTCGAGACAGAATGTTCACGACGGATGGAAACTAAAGATATAGTATAGCACTGAGCACTCAAGCTAAATGAATAATGTGAACAATGTGATATAAATGATAAATAAAAAATTAATTAGCACAGTAGCGTTTAAGGAGAAAAAAAATCAACTATTAAATCGTTTACGGTGTAGATAGACGCTGGTAATTATCACTTACTAATATCTTAAAAAAAGAGAGAGAATGTCAAAAAATTGAATTGTATATAGAAAATACGAGAAAGAGAAAAAGAGCGGGAGGGGGGGGGGCAAAGAGAGAGAGAGAGAGAGAAAGGGATTGTAAGATACTGTATAAATATATTGAATCTGAGAAAAGGAGAGAGAAACGATCGCGATACAACGTGACATTCGTGATGGACTGTGCCGGATGAAACATTAATTGTCACGTCGATAGTAAAAATCGCCAATACCGCAAATATCCCACATAACATCTACAAACTATATTTAGAGACGGCAATGTGCGGAATAAGTGTGCGTTTTGAGACTGCGTGTTGGAAGAGTACAGTGCGTATGTGTGAAAGAAGTGTGTAGTAAAAAAAAAAACGTTATTATTGTTGTAGTCTATATCGAATTTTGTTATATGCCTCGACTAGCGCATGATACGTCTTACGACGCGGTTCGTTGTGCGTAAGAACAAAGTAAGATGAAAAGCAAAAACAAATGCTATGTGTGTGAGCGAAGGAGAGAGTGAGAGAGAGAGAAGAGAGCGTGAAAGGACGAATGGCAAATTAAGCGCCGCCGAAGGGATCGATCTCTTCGTACGCGCGACAGTTTTTGTTAAAAAAAGAAAAGTGTGTGATGAAATTCAGTACAGTCTATTACAATAAAGATTAAAATGTGAGTGTGACGATTGCCCAATTCTCCTTGCAGTTGTTTAGTATCTACGCCGATTCGGGACTCTCGGTTCGATCGATGTCCGCGATGTTCAAAATTATAACAAGGATAATCGTACATTTGTTTTATATTCTGCGTATATTTTTGAATAAATTTGTAACATAATTCAAAGGCTTATGTAGTTTATTAAATTATTAATGTCAAACGTATGTGAAAGAGAAAATTGCATTGATCGTATGCGGAATATATTTTTGAAAAATATGAATTTAAGACAGATTTGAGTGAACGAGCGCCTTTGATTTGCGAGACGATCAACTTTGTAAAATCAGTATCATTTGACAACGTAAACAAATTGCGCTTGAGGGTTCGGATCGAGAGTAACGAGCTCGGCGGATTCATCGCGCTTCTACCACACATACGAGATAAGTAGCGATCGGAAAGATTTCAAGAAAGGAAATTCGTAATAGCGATATATACCTCCGTCTCGAATCGCGGAAGAGCAATCGTGTGAAATTTGATGCGAAGAGCCGATTTTCTAATAGACTGCGACCGCGACTGCATCCGCATTTGGGCTGTCAGCAAGCGAATCGTCCTCGAAGGCAGATCAGACCGAGTGTAAAAATCAAAACTGAATCTGCCTTTTATAACGGCTAGTGTTTAGAGATTAAAAGGCACGTTCGATCAGATGCGACGCCGACGCGAACGTTCCATCACATCGGCCTGTCGATTCCTCGGAGAAATTAGAGACGAGGAAACGTTCCAAACGAATTTTAGGTCACTCAAAATTGTAACATACGCAATCTCAAAATCGAAAAAAATGTTTAGATCTAATTCTTTTCGCTGTAAAGGCATCAATGAAATTACTCCATTCTCCCGATTTTGTTTTTATCGCAACTGCAGTATCATAAAAAAACTGTACTCTTCTTGACTTATTTAATGAATAATTTCATGGAAGTATACATTTTTTTAATGTTCAGGATTTTAAGTTATATATGTATAAATTGTATCCCCCCCACCCCGGCCCTACGCATTTTTATTGAGATTGTCAAATCATTCGGGGCATAATCGATTAACGTGATAGTGCGTTCGCTGTGCACTGCAGCTGGAACTGCGGATTTCTAGAAACTAACAATAAAACTATTTAGCTCTTATCCGATTCATACATATGTAAAATCGACTTTGAGATCTGTCTCCTCGTTGAATCATGAAATCGATCGGCGCGTCTTTCCCTTGTGGCTGACTTGCAGACAAATAAATTGATGAATAGTTTAGCCGCGTTATTTTCTTAAACCCCCTCAAATTTTTGTTAACTAATTAATTTGCTTGGTACAACAAATTGCTTGGCAAAATGCTCGTTGCAAAATGCATGACGATTTGCTTAATTTAAGAAACAAACTTATTCAAATTGATCGCACATGTCGTATACATATACATATAGTATGTATGCACAAGATTAGATTAAAATGCTCTTCTGCACTTTGCGTAAAATACATTTGAAAAAAGATGTAAAAAAGGTGTCTATGGGCGTAATTTATATTGTTAGATATAACATCTATAAAAAGTGATTTTATGAAACATTAAATATTTCGAGGATCATAAAAACTCTGGTATTCCACAACAAGCATATTTTATTTTTTAATTTTTGATTTTTCAGAAATCATTTTAGGACTCTATGGAACAAAACATCACGGATATATATATATATATATATATATACATACATTGCGTCAGAGAGAAGTGTGAGAGCGGCCAGCCGGCTTTTTGGGTGGGACCAGCGATCTCCCCCGGACACTATAGCGCCCCACGTCCCGTTTAAAAAAAAAAAAACTATCCACGTCTATCTTTAACATTGTCGATTAAATCGTAGCACGAGACACGAGGCACGTGGACGTGGTCCGTGCTACGTGCACAAATTGTGAATAAATATATCACGTTTATTTTGCGATGTTAAATTGTTGATGAAATGACATTCCAATTCATGTCTGTACATATACTACATCCACAAATTGTAGGTGAAGAATATGTGGCATATATAATGCACGATTAGCACGAACCACGTCTACGTGCCTAGCCGCGCTGCGCGTCTTGTCAGAGGCTCGAAAACTCCTGCCGATACGCGGAGAACATGTTGAGGAAAGAGGTGGCACGGAATCCTACTAATCCTAGCCAGCGCGCCTCGATACAGAGGCTGAAAAACTCCCGCTGATACGCGGAGAACATGTTGAGCAAAGAGGTGGCACGGAATCCTAACCAGCGTGCGTATCGACAGAGGCTTGTTGGTAAGGTGAAAAACTGCTGAGCGAAGAGGCACGGAATCCTGGACAGCAGGCCTCGTCAGAAGCTCGAAAACTCCCGCTGATACGCGGAGAACATGTTGAGCAAAGAGGTGGCACGGAATCCTACTAATCCTAGCCAGCGCGCCTTCGATATAGAGGCT